>NC_034179.2:70192665-70330923 GCF_002021735.2 Oncorhynchus kisutch
AGAACACCGGCCAGATGCAGAACACCGTCCAGATGCAGAACACCGGCCAGATGCAGAACACCGGCCACATGCATGTGCACACATTCACAGCTGTGGTTTGTGCCAGACATAGCGTTTTCCTTGATGACCAAAAAGCTACATTTTAGTCTCATCTGACCAGAGTACTTTCTTCAGAGTACTTGCTTAGGGACTCTCCCACATGCCTTTTGGCGAACACCAAACTTGTTTGCTTATTTTTTTATTTTACCTATTTTAAAAAAAAAATTCACCTAAAATGACATATCCAAATCTAACTGCCTGAGACTCAGGCCCTGAAGCAAGCACTTTGAAGTTTGTGGAAATGTGAAGCAATGTTATTTTTTTCTGGCCACTCTTCCGTAAAGCCCAGCACTGTGGAGTGCACAGCTTAAAGTGGTCCAATGGACAGATACTCCAATCTCCACTGTGGAGCTTTGCAGCTCCTTCAGGGTCATCTTTGGTCTCTTAGTTGCCTCTCGGATTAATGCTCTCCTTGCCTGGTCCGTGAGATTTGGTGGGCGGCCCTCTCTTGGCAGGTTTGTTGTGGTGCCATATTCTTTCCATTTTTTAAATAATGGATTTAATGGTGCTCCGTGGGATGTTAAAAGTTTCTGATCTTTTTTATAACTCAACCCTGATCTGTACTTCTACACAATTTTGTCCCTCACCTGTTTGGAGAGCTCCTTGGTCTTCATGGTGTCAATTGCTTGGTGGTGTTGCAGACTCTGGGGCCTTTCAGACAGGTGTACAGTTGAAGTCGGAAGTTTACATACACCTTTGCCAAATACATTTAAACTCAGTATTTCACAATTCCTGACATTTAATCCTAGTAAAAATTCCCTGTTTTAGGTCAGTTAGGATCACCACTTTATTTTAAGAATGTGAAATGTCAGAATAATAGTAGAGAGAATGATTTATTTCAGCTTTTATTTCTTTCATCACATTCCCAGTGGGTCAGAAGTTTACATACACTCAATTACTATTTGGTAGCATTGCCTTTAAATTGTTTAACTTGGGTCAAACGTTTCGGGTAGCCTTCCACAAGCTTCCCACAATAAGTTGGGTGAATTTTGGCCCATTCCTCCTGACAGAGCTGGTGTAACTGAGTCAGGTTTCTAGGCCTCCTTGCTCGCACATACTTTTTCAGTTCTGCCCACAAATTTTCTATAGGATTGAGGTCAGGGCTTTGTGATGGCCACTCCAATACTTTGACTTTGTTGTCCTGAAGCCATTTTGCCACAACTTTAGAAGTATGCTTTGGGTCATTGTCTATTTGGAAGACCCATTTGCAACCAAGCTTTAACTTACTGACTGATGTCGTGAGATGTTCATTCAATATATCCACATAATTTCCCCCCCTCATGATGCCATCTATTTTGTGAAGTGCACCAGTCCCTACTGCAGCAAAGCACCCCCACAACATGATGCTGCCAGCCCCGTGCTTCACGGTTGGGATGGTGTTCTTCGGCTTGCAAGCCTCCCCCTTTTTCCTTTGGTCATTATGGCCAAACAGTTATATTTCTGTTTCATCAGACCAGAAGACATTTCTCCAAAAAGTACGATCTTTGTCGCCATGTGCAGTTGCAAACCGTAGTCTGTCTTTTTTAAGGCGGTTTTGGAGCAGTGGCTTCTTCCTTGCTGAGCGGCTTTTCAGGTTACGTCGATGTAGAACTCGTTTTACTGTGGATATAGAGCAGCATCTTCACAAGGTCCTTTGCTCATCAAGGACAACAACCTCCCGAGCCACCGCCTGTTCACCCCGCTATCATCCAGAAGGCGAGGTCAGTACAGGTGCATCAAAGCTGGGACCGAGAGACTGAAAAACAGCTTCTATCGCAAGGCCATCAGACTGTTAAACAGCCACCACTAACATTGAGTGGCTGCTGCCAACACACTGACTCAACTTTAATAATGGGAATTGATGTTAAATATATCACTAGCCACTTTAAACAATGCTACTTAATATAATGTTTACATCCCCTACATTATTCATCTCATATGTATATGTATATACTGTACTCTATCATCTACTGCATCTTTATGTAATACATGTATCATTAGCCACTTTAAACTATGCCATTTCGTTTACATACCCTACATTACTCATCTCATATGTATATGAATATACTGTACTCAATACCATCTACTGCATCTTGCCTATGCTGTTCTGTACCATCACTCATTCATATATCTTTATGTACATATTCTTTATCCCCTTACACTTGTGTGTATAATATAGTAGTTGTGGAATTGTTAGGTTAGATTACTCGTTGGTTATTAAGGCATTGTCGGAACTAGAAGCACAAGCATTTCGCTACACTCACATTAACATCTGCTAACCATGTGTATGTGACAAATAAATTTGATTTGCTGTTGTTCTGGGATTGATTTGCACTTTTCGCACCAAAGTACATTCATCTCTAGGAGACAGAACGCGTCTCCTTCCTGAGCAGTATGATGGTTGCATGGTCCCATGGTGTTTATACTTGCGTACTATTGTTTGTACAGATGAACGTGGTACCTTCAGGTGTTTGGAAATTGCTCCCAAGGATGAACCAGACTTGTGAAGGTCTACAATTCTTTTTCTGAGGTCTTGGCTGATTTCTTTTCATTTTCCCATGATGTCAAGCAAAGAGGCACTGAGTTTGAAGCTAGGCCTTGAAATACATCCACAGGTACACCTCCACTTGACTCAAATGATGTCAATTAGCCTATCAAAAGTTTCTAAGCCATGACATCATTTTCTGGAATTTTCCAAGCTGTTTAAATGCACAGTCAACTTAGTGTATGTAAACTTCTGACCCACTGGAATTGTGATACAGTGAATTATAAGTGAAATAATCTGTCTGTAAACAATTGTTGGAAAAATGACTTGTGTCATGCACAAAGTAGATGTCCTAACCGACTTGCCAAAACTATAGTTTGTTAACAAGAAATGTGTGGAGTGGTTGAAAAACGAGTATTAATGACTCCAACCTAAGTGTATGTAAACTTCTGACTTCAACTGTATATATACTGAGATCGTGTGACACTTAGATTGTACACAGCTGGACTTTATTTAACTAAATATGTGACTTCTGAAGGCAATTGGTTGCACCAGATCTTATTTAGGGACTTCATAGCAGAGGGGGTGAATACATATGCGCCCACCACTTTTCATTTCACTTCACCAATTTGGAATATTTTGTGTACGTCCATTACATGAAATCCAAATAAATATCCATTTAAATTACAGGATGTAAATGCAACAAAACAGGAAAAACGCTGAATACTTGTGCAAGGCACTGTATGTGTGGGGTACAGAGATGAGGTATAGTACCTGACTTTAGCAGAAGGGTGAATCCCTCATGCCCATTTCCCTCACAGACACGGTCTCTCGTAACCTTTTACCTACTATTTGTCGCCACCTTCTGGAGTTGCCTCAGAATTGCTTCATACAGCATATTCCCCATTCTTGTCCTGCAGAAGGAAGCCTACATATTCATGTCAGGTAGGCTGCCAGCATAAAGATAATGACAAAGTGGAAGAATTGAAGAATAGGAGGCAGGACAAACAATGAATCCAGTTTTAATGGGCCGTTTTAAGGAGCTCATACAGAACCACACCACTTTGCAGTGAAACACAAGTCAGGTTATTGTTTGACCCAATTTTTTGGAATGATGACCCCCAACCCAAACCCACCCTGACCTCTAACCCCTACACCCAACATTCGACACCACCTGTCTTGATCTGCAGCACAGAGCAACAGGTATCAAGTCACTGTATATGTAGAAGCAATGTACTGTATATAAAATAATTGTAATACGAATATAACTAACATCAATTATAACAATCATATCAATGGGATATTTTGTTTCAGGGAGAATTATCAGAGATAAATGTAAAGGGTCTCTTCATTACTTGTACATACATACAGTACACATCTATATAGATTCATAGTTTCTCTTTTAGGTTAGGTGTGTGTTTGATTGACAGCGGGAATCTGCCCCAGGTCAATGTTTCTCTTGTGATCTTTGACCTATCGAGTCCTTTAGTCTCTTCAGCGCAGACGGGGTCAACAGACTGCTCCAGTTAAAACAGGCTGGTGAGCTCTATTCTAGTAGAACTGCAGTCCTTTACCGTCTCTCTCCCAGACAGCTCGCAGGTTCGTTTGTGCATTAATGGTCCTCTAGCTAGGATCCCTACAGAGCTCAGAGTCCGTGTGAGCTGCTCTGCGTTGTGCATTTAAAACGGCAGGTCTCCTCCTCTGCGAGAAGGGCAAAAGGGTTGAAGCTCAGGATGACGCATGGAAGGGCAGATCTACAGGTATATGGAGTAAACATAAGGGAGAAGATAGAGAAGGAAAGGGTCCTGGACATGCTATGGGAATCCTAGGGGAATCCAAAGGCGAACTTGTGCGGTATGAAATGCCATTGTAAGGTGCCTGTACCCGCAGGGCCAGCAGTGCTGGCACTGCCCAGAGGAAGACAGCAAGACTCTCCTGACAGACTGACTGACTCAACGATTGACTGACTGAGAGACTGACTGAACTCGCTAATATGGGTGTTATTCGCCCTTTCGAATCCAAGAGAGAGAAATAGGACAGGAGAGAGAGCTGCTAGAGACATTTCTTCTTTGCCTCTAAAACAATACATTTTCAAACTTGTGTCTCTTGTCTTTTACGGCGAGTTTTCTTCCCCGTCCCTTGCTCTATTTGCTGATTCTCTTCTGCTCTTTCCCTCTCACCATCTCTCCCCCTCTCCCTTTCCTGCTCTTTTTCCTTCTCCATCTCCTTCATTCTCTCCTTCTCCATCTCCTTCATTCTCTCCTTCATTCTCTCCTTTTCCCTCTCCTCTTTTTTCCTTTCTATCTCACTCTGCCTGACCATCTTCGGGGGTGTTAAAGGAACCATCCATGTTCTTTGCTCTTCTCCTCTCTGCTTCTCAAGCCCCCTCTCTCTTTCTATTCTCCTCTCCCTGTCTCTCTTTGGGTGGACTCCACTGCGGGTACAGGCAACTGGTCAGCAGGAACCATCACTGGCCGTCTCGTTCTCAGAGATGGCATCGTGAGAGCCTGCTGCCCTATACTGCGGGGGCTGTGGTGGGAGGGGAGGCAGAGACGGGCGCTGAGTCAGGGGATGGTGTTGAGTATGGAGCTGGGCCTGGAGCTGTGGTTGGGCCTGGAGCTGTGGTTGGGCCTCGGGCTGGGGTTCAGCCAGGTGTTGGGACAGAGGCTGGGCCTGGGGTTGGGGTTGGGTCTGGGACTGCGCTTGCAGTGGATAGTGTTGGAGCTGAGGGGAGGTAGCTCCGTTCTTGCTCAGGCCACAGGACTGGGTGGCACAGTGGATCTGACGCAGAGTGTCCAAAGCCTCACTCTTAGCGTGCTTCAGGAGGTCCGCCTGACCCTGACAGAGAGAGACAAGAAAGAGAGAGACAAATGAGAAAGAGAGAGAGAATGCTGTCACTCATGTGTTTTAGTAATGCCCTCTATATCAGACGTTGTCAGAGGAAGGCCCAAACATTTTGCAGACTCCAGCCACCCAAGCCATAGATAGTTCTCTCTGCTACCGCAAGGCAAGCGGTACCAGTGCACCAAGTCTAGAACCAACAACCAACAACCAATAAGACTGCTAAACAAGACTGCTAAACAAGACTGCTAAATAGCCAATCAAAT
The DNA here is from genome assembly GCF_002021735.2 of Oncorhynchus kisutch. Taxonomy (NCBI): domain Eukaryota; kingdom Metazoa; phylum Chordata; class Actinopteri; order Salmoniformes; family Salmonidae; genus Oncorhynchus; species Oncorhynchus kisutch. Next base: position 70,198,336 of record NC_034179.2, read on the forward strand.
GGATACCCACTGCTGCTACTACTGCTGCCTAGTCACTTTAACCCTACATATATGTATATAGCTACCTCAATTACCTCGTACCCCTGCACATCGACTCAGTATTGGTACTCCCTGTATATAGCCTTGTTATTTTTACTAGTCATCGTTATGCGTTATTAACTGTGTATTTATTCCTCGTGTCACTATTTCTGTTTTTTTTTTAATCGTTAACTAATTTTTGAAAAAGGATCCATAAGTAAGCATTTCACTGTTAGTCTACACCTGTTGTTTACAAAACATGTGACAAATACAATTTAATGCACTACATTATTTTAGACAGCAGATGGCAGCCTACATCCATTCTGCAGTGTGGTTGGATGAATTCTCTGCGGTTCCTCAGAGCCCCTTCTAAAGTAATCTGTCGATAAGTGATCCCACACCATCATCATCGTCGTCTTCATTTAGGAACACGCCAGAGATTAAACTGGGCCAGATGGGGAGGAAGTGGTCAGGGCAGGCATCCCGCTTTATGGCGTTGTAAAGTCAATCAGGGCAGTTTCCGTGGCTGCCTTGGTTTCTGAGTGAAAGAATGGGCTACTGCAGCCCTGCTGGCTCTATTCTGTAATGTTGTGGGCCTGGATTCATCTCCGTAGACATTCAGACTGGAAAGACGTAGAAAGGGGTTCCTGGGGCTTCATCCTCAACAACAAAACAAAACCAGCCCCTTCAAAACCTGTGTCCCTAAAAAAACTCACTCTAAACACTTAACACTCCCCTCTTCTCTTCTCCCCTCTTCTCTTCCTTGTCTTCTCTCTACATCCTTACCACTATCACTATCCCAGTATGTCTCTTTCTCCATGTCCTCCACCACCATCCCACCCAAAACATCCCTTCACAGCCCACCTCAACAGCAACCGTCCCCTATTCTCTGACTCTGGTTGTCTCTGAAGCTCTCTGAGTCTCATCACCATACTCACATATTCCACCCTGCCGTCGTCAGCAGTTAGCGGGCTAAGGGATCCTGAGAGGCGTCCCTGTGGGGCGATGCTGTTTGAGGCGGGGACCAGGGAACATGTCCTGTCTGTACTGGGGGTGTCTGTCTGTTTGTCTGTCGGTCTGTACTACAGTCTATTCCCATTGCCACTGGGCAGACAGGTTAGAGTGGCATGTAGTTCAGGGGGGGTTGAGGGTACAACCCTGGACAAAATGCCTCTTGTTCCCCTCTCACATGAGGGTAATGCTTAGCGACAAGTCTTCTACATGAAGGGCCTCAGAACACAATCCACTCCAACAGCATGAATAAATCAGATGTTTGAGAAATGATGTAATGTTCCTGTGTGAGTCACAAAGCTGGTGCTGCTGTTCCAGTAAGGGACTTGGCTGGTGGTACCGGAACCAAATCACAATGGGCTGAGCTCAACCATGGCTACGGGTCCACTCACCCCCGCAGCTGGCCTGGCCTGCACAGCATTTCACTGGGGGTTAGCCAAGGCTGAGGCTCCACAGCACACAGAACCACCAATCACACATCTCCAACTGTAGAACTCCGAACCAATCACAGTTGTTCCTTCCTCGTCCTTAACACAGGCCATTAACCTGATACTATAATTGTTTATTTTTGGGAAGGTTTATCGCAACCTCCAATTTGCCTCCAGATCTGAACATATGGGTCAGAGGACTTAGTGAAACTATAGGTTCGCTGTGGAGAGAGCCCTAAGCAAAGAGAAGAGACCGGTGACAGGAGGAGCTTCAACGTGGACAGTCCTTTAATTATTGACTTCTAAGTTACTATGCGTCAAGAACAATACTGTATCTAGAGAATCAGACTAGTTGGTGTTGCTGGGGGGTAGGTAGTGGTCTCTACAATCCCATAGTGTCTTTGCAGCTTCTTACATTTCTATAAAATGAATGGGGAACCAGTGAGTTGGGCTGAATTGGAACCAGTGAGTTGGGCTGAATTGGAACCAGTGAGTTGGGCTGAATTGGAACCAGTGAGTTGGGCTGAATTGGAACCAGTGAGTTGGGCTGAATTGAGAGGTGACTGCCTGCCTGGACACACAGACCACACTGCCTCATACCAAATGTTCACCACCATAAAGAGAGGGAGATTAGCTGTTAATGTGCCCGTGTTTGCTGTGCTATGCAGATACGGACATGCAGCCTGTACCCATAACTCACCGTACAGACACGAGGAAGGAGGAAGGAGAGAGAAGGATGATGCGTGGAGGGATGGAGGGGGCAAGGCATTAGGTTTTGGGTGTCCACGTTAGGCTTCTTAAGTGCTTAAGTCCTTCAGTTCTATAGAGTGAATTAAAGCTTAACTAAGATAAGACTGCCAGCCACATATGCTGCCGAAGAACAACGAGTCCAAATAAAATAGGTTGAGCAACAGACTTTTTGAAGGTGCATCTAGAACTACTATTAACCTTGTCTAGTGGCTGGCACTACCTTTGAGCGTTCTATTTCCATTCTCGCTTCTATCCCTTTTCATTTTTTCTTTAACTTTGTTTCTGGTCCTGTTTGATGCAGCCCAGAGTTCTCCCTGATAAAAAGGTCCTGGGGAATTAATTTATCCCTGGTCACATCCTCCCTCTCTCTCTGGCTGCCAGCCCGGCAGAGCCCCAAACCAGGCTAAACACTTCACTCAATCCTGAATAATTACATCCAGATGAGATCGAAAACACACATCACACATTCCCTCTATGTCCTTATTTGTGTCTTGGCGAGACGGTGGCGAGGCTTAGTGCTTTATCAGTGCTGCTATTACCACAGGTAATGATTAATTGAGGCTGTGAAACGAGGGCATTGGGCCCCGCTTTATATGATCGTGGGCCTGTGTCAGAGGAGGTGAGGAGAGGTGAGGAGACAGGACAGAGAGGACAGAGAAGGGAGAGATGGGAGAGAGGAGAGAGAGGAGAGAGAGAGAGAGAGAATATAGAGGGGAGAGAGGGGACAGGAGAGTGAGATGAAGAGGGGATAGAGAACGGGGGAGAGGGGAGAGAGGGGACAGGAGAGTGAGATGAAGAGGGGAGAGAGAAGGGGGAGAGAGAAGGGGGAGAGGGGAGAGAGAGAGAGAGAGGAGAGAGAGAGAGAGGAGAGAGAGAGAGAGAGAGAGAGAGAGAGAGAGAGAGAGAGTGAGAGAATATAGAGGGGAGAGAGGGGACAGAAGAGTGAGATGAAGAGGGGAGAGGGAAGGGGGAGAGGGGAGAGAGAGAGAGAGAGGAGAGAGAGAGAGAGAGAATATAGAGGGGAGAGAGAATATAGAGGGGAAAGAGGGGACAGGAGAGTGAGATGAAGAGGGGAGAGAGAACGGGGGAGAGGAGAGAGAGAGAGAGAGAGAGAGAGAGAGTGAGAGAGAGAGAGAGAGAGAGAATATAGAGGGGAGAGAGGGGACAGGAGAGTGAGATGAAGAGGGGAGAGAGAATGGGGGAGAGCGTGACACCAATGGACCACCTAAGGGCACTGCTGGGTCCAAAACTCCCGGGAGAGGGGGTGATGGTGGAGAGGGGTGGAGCCTACTGTGCATTTTGGCTAACCAATGGTGTGCGATGGTATCATCCCACATGAAAAAATACTAGTTTAGTACAGAATATTTCAGTAGTTACTATAGAATTCTATAGTAAAACATAGTATACTGTAGAATACTATACTACACACTGTAGTATCCCTCGATCATGTGTAGTACTTACTATAGCATGTTGTAGTATACTGTAGAATACTGTAGTAAATACTACAGTATTATATATGCAAAAAAAGCACTGTAGTAAATACTACAGTAATGTCTGCAAAAACAGTACAGTCAGCAAAAACACTACACTTTTTTTAACTGAGGTAAATACTACATTATTTCATTTACATATACCCTACCCATTCCCTTCTCCTATATCGCAATTTACACCATCCATAAGTGAGAATCCTACATGCCAAGTATTGACCATATATTGTGTTCTCTACAGGTTATATAATAGAGCAGAGGCTTTGAACTATCTGTTCAGACCCCAGTCCTACCTACCTACAGGTTCTAAAAAATGTGCTCTTTTAGTATTTATCCAGTAGGTTTTCTGAAGGAGAAAGCCCCACATCTATGTCAAAGATAACAAAACAGAAACACTATGGTAAATACTACAGTAAAATCCGCAAAAACACTACATTAATTAAGATAGGATATACTACAGGTTTCTTTTACTACAGTATTTATACTATAGTTAACTGTATATACTACAGTATACTACAGTGAATACTCGACCCCATCCCCTCCTCCCTTCGCCAGACCATCTCTGGAGACAATCTCCCATTCCTCATCAACTCATCCCTGACCACTGGCTGTGTCCCCTCTGACTTCAAAATGGCCCGAGTCGCTAGCCTCCTCAAGAAACCAACACTCAACTCATCTGGCATCAAATCCTATAGACCTGCATCCCTTCTTTCTTTTCTTTCCAAAACACTTGAGCGTGTTGTCTCTGATCAACTTTCTCGTTATCTCTCTCAGAACGACCTTCTTGACCCTAACCAGTCAGGCTTCAAGATGGGTCATTCAACCGAGACCGCTCTTCATTGTGTCATGGAGACCTTTCGCACTTCCAAAGCTGACTCTCTCTGTTCTCATCCTCCTACATCTATCCGCTGCATTCGACACTGTGAATTATCAGATCCTCCTCTCCACCCTCTCAGGGATGGGCGTCTCAGGCTCTGCCCACTCTTGGATTGAATCCTACCTTGCAGGCCGCTCCTACCAGGTGACATGGAGAGGATCTGTGTCTGCCCAACGTATTCTCACTACTGGTGTCCCTTAGGGCTCAGTTCTAGGCCCTCTCCTCTTCTCTCTATATACCAAATCGCTCAGCTCCGTCATATCCTCACATGGTCTCTCCTATCATTGCTATGCGGATGACACTCAACTACTTTTCTCCATCCCCCCTACTGACACCCAGGTGGCGACACACATCTCTGCGTGCTTGGCGGATATCTCAACTTGGATGTGGGCCCACCACCTCAGGCTCAACCTCAACAAGACGGAGCTGCTCTTCCTCCCGGGGAAGGCCTGCCCGCTCAAAGACCTCTCCATCACGGTTGACAACTCCACAGTGTCGCCCTCCCAGTGTGCAAAGAACCTTAGCGTGACCCTGGACAACAACCTGTTGTTCTCTGCAAACATCAAAGCAGTGACTCACTCCTGCAGGTTCATTCTCTACAACATCCGTAGAGTACGACCCTACCTCACACAGGAAGCGGCGCAGTTCCTAATCCAGGCACTTGTCCTCTCCCATCTAGACTACTGCAACTCGCTGTCGGTTGAGCTCCCCGGTTGTACTATCAAACCCCTGCAACTTATCCAGAACACTGCAGCCCACCTTGTTTTCAACCTTCCCAAGTTCTCTCATGTCACCCCGCTTCTCCGCACACTCCACTCGCTTCCAGTTGAAGCTCACTTCCACTGCAAGACCATGGTGCTTACCTAAGGAACAGCAAGAGGAACTGCAACTCCCTAACTTCAGGCTATGCTCAAACCCTACACCCCAACCCAAGTCCTCCGTTCTGCCACTTTTGGTCTCTTGTCCCTCCCACCCCTAGGAGGGCAGCTCCCGCTCAGCCCAATCAAAGCTCTTCTCTGTCCTGGCACTGCAATGGTGGAACCAGCTTTCCACTGAAGCTAGGACAGCAGAGTCCCTGCCTATCTTCTGAAAACATCTGAAACCTTACCTCTTCAAACAGTATCTTAAATAATCCTCCTCGTCTCCTAAGACCCCCCCTAAAATGTAAAATGTAAATAGTATACTATAGTATTTTTTTCATGTGGGATGTGTTATCATGTTAATTACTGCTGAGCCCACAGATACAGCTGTAGGCCAGAGCTGCACCATTTAATTAAGAGATTTAAGGATTACAAAGAAGGGAGGTGCCAATTAGCCAAATTGATGTAATCTCCTGGGAGAGTACAGCAGCAACATCACTGTAAATTACTGAAAGTTGTTGCAAATCAATAACCTTGTGAACTTATGCAGACCGAGGCAGTTTTTCTAACGAATGATGCACTAGCCATACATTGCTAGTGTTATGTTGACAAAGTGTGTGGATGTACACTATACAGTACACTATCCATTAGTCTTTAATAGTACAGTATCTTGTCAAAGAGTTTCCTGTGTTTTAGGATGGATGGATGTACTGTACTCATACCTTGAGGACGGTGATGTTCCAGGCGTAGCTCTCCATGGCTTTCTGTAGCTTCCTGTGTTTTAGGATGGATGGATGTACTGTACTCATACCTTGAGGACGGTGATGTTCCAGGCGTAGCTCTCCATGGCTTTCTGTAGGTTCCTGTGTTTTAGGATGGATGGATGTACTGTACTCATACCTTGAGGACGGTGATGTTCCAGGCGTAGCTCTCCATGGCTTTCTGTAGGTTCCTGTGTTTTAGGATGGATGGATGTACTGTACTCATACCTTGAGGACGGTGATGTTCCAGGCGTAGCTCTCCATGGCTTTCTGTAGCTTCCTGTGTTTTAGGATGGATGGATGTACTGTACTCATACCTTGAGGACGGTGATGTTCCAGGCGTAGCTCTCCATGGCCTTCTGTAGCTTCCGGCCCTTCAGGCCCTCCTTCGCCCCGATCCTGTGAAGGTCCACATGGAAGTCCAGTCCTGGACAAACACAAACACAAGAGGTGAATGGACTGTTCATAGGGTACAGGCAGCCAAGGTCAGAGGGTTTAGGATAAAGCGGAAGTTGAATTTCCATTGGACCTTGTGTGCATTTGGACAATAAAACAATGTTATTCATCTTCAGCTGCAGGGCTTTCTGTAACACACCACCCCGGACGGTCCCATGGCCTGTAGGGCTTTCTGTAACACACCACCCCGGACGGTCCCATGGCCTGTAGGGCTTTCTGTAACACACCACCCCGGACAGTCCCATGGCCTGTAGGGCTTTCTGTAACACACCACCCCGGACGGTCCCATGGCCTGTAGGGCTTTCTGTAACACACCACCCCGGACGGTCCCATGGCCTGTAGGGCTTTCTGTAACACACCACCCCGGACGGTCCCATGGCCTGTAGGGCTTTCTGTAACACACCACCCCGGACGGTCCCATGGCCTGTAGGGTGTACTGTACCACCACCACCCTGGACGGTCCCATGGCCTGTAGGGTGTACTGTACCATCACCACCCCGGACGGTCCCATGGCCTGTAGGGTGTACTGTACCATCACCACCCCAGATGGCCCCATGGCCTGTAGGGTGTACTGTACCATCACCACCCCAGATGGCGCCATGGCCTGTAGGGTGTACTGTACCATCACCACCCCGGACGGTCCCATGGTCTGTAGGGTGTACTGTACCATCACCACCCCGGATGGTCCCATGGCCTGTAGGGTGTACTGTACCATCACCACCCCAGATGGCCCCATGGCCTGTAGGGTGTACTATACCATCACCACCCCGGACGGTCCCATGGCCTGTAGGGTGTACTGTAACACACCACTCCGGACGGTCCCATGGCCTGTAGGGTGTACTGTACCATCACCACCCCAGATGGCCCCATGGCCTGTAGGGTGTACTGTACCATCACCACCCCGGACGGTCCATTGGCCTGTAGGGTGTACTGTACCATCACCACCCCAGATGGCCCCATGGCCTGTAGGGTGTACTGTACCATCACCACCCCAGATGGCCCCATGGCCTGTAGGGTGTACTGTACCATCACCACCCCAGATGGCCCCATGGCCTGTAGGGTGTACTGTACCATCACCACCCCGGACGGTCCCATGGCCTGTAGGGTGTACTGTACCATCACCACCCCGGACAGCCCCATGGCCTGTAGGGTGTACTGCACCATCACCACCCTGGATGGTACCATGGTCTGTACTGTACTGCTGTAAATCTGTCCACTGTCCAGATCATCTACCACTGGAATGACACTGACTTCTACAGTACACAGCTACTGTAATGCTGAGTACAGCTGCTTCCCTGGACACTTTTTCAGAGTTTGAAGATAAAGTCTAAATACAGAGCAACTTCCCACTACAAAGACATGTCCCTACCCTTCATGTTGTGTGCTCCACTTAAAAAGTCCCCTGAACAAAGTATGCCATCACCATTCCGGTTCCCCATGGCACACATTGGCACACCCATTTCTCCATTCCTCCTGCAGAGCCCTCCCTTGACAGGCACACGCCCATAAAACCACACACACCACCACAGTTCAGTGGCTGAGAATCAACCTAGCCTGAGAGGCCATGGAGAACAAAACAAGAGAGGGAAAGATATTATTAGTGAGCTGCTTCTGAGCAGTAGTGTAACTGGGGCATCCAGGGGTTATAAATAGCACCTGGGCGTGATACGAACAACAACAATAATTACGGTGAACAACAATACGTTTCTAGCCAGAGGTCATTTCTCTCTTTCTCTCTCTGTGCCCAGCCTTCTGACACGCTCTCCTCTCATCCATCCATCCATCCACTCATCTGCCCATCTCTCTCTCTGTGCCCAGCCTTCTGACACGCTCTCCTCTCATCCATCCATCCATCCACTCATCTGCCCATCTCTCTCTCTGTGCCCAGCCTTCTGACACGCTCTCCTCTCATCCATCCATCCATCCATCCATCCACTCATCTGCCCATCTCTCTCTCTGTGCCCAGCCTTCTGACACGCTCTCCTCTCATCCATCCATCCATCCATCCACTCATCTGCCCATCTCTCTCTCTGTGCCCAGCCTTCTGACACGCTCTCCTCTCCTCTCATCCATCCATCCAGTCATCTGCCCATCTCTCTCTCTGTGCCCAGCCTTCTGACACACTCTCCTCTCATCCATCCATCCATCCACTCATCTGCCCATCTCTCTCTCTGTGCCCAGCCTTCTGACACGCTCTCCTCTCCTCTCATCCATCCATCCAGTCATCTGCCCATCTCTCTCTCTGTGCCCAGCCTTCTGACACACTCTCCTCTCATCCATCCATCCATCCAGTCATCTGCCCATCTCTCTCTCTGTGCCCAGCCTTCTGACACGCTCTCCTCTCATCCATCCATCCACCAATCTGCCCATCTCTCTCTCTGTGCCCAGCCTTCTGACACGCTCTCCTCTCATCCATCCATCCACTCATCTGCCCATCTCTCTCTCTGTGCCCAGCCTTCTGACACGCTCTCCTCTCATCCATCCATCCACTCATCTGCCCATCTCTCTCTCTGTGCCCAGCCTTCTGACACGCTCTCCTCTCATCCATCCATCCACTCATCTGCCCATCTCTCTCTCTGTGCCCAGCCTTCTGACACGCTCTCCTCTCATCCATCCATCCACTCATCTGCCCATCTCTCTCTCTGTGCCCAGCCTTCTGACACGCTCTCCTCTCATCCATCCATCCAGTCATCTGCCCATCTCTCTCTCTGTGCCCATCCTTCTGACACGCTCTCCTCTCCTCTCATCCATCCACTCATCTGCCCATCTCTCTCTCTGTGCCCAGCCTTCTGACACGCTCTCCTCTCCTCTCATCCATCCACTCATTTGCCCATCTCTCTCTGTGCCCATCCTTCTGACACGCTCTCCTCTCATCCATCCATCCACTCATCTGCCCATCTCTCTCTCTGTGCCCAGCCTTCTGACACGCTCTCCTCTCCTCTCATCCATCCACTCATCTGCCCATCTCTCTCTCGCCTGGCTTACTCTACTGCCCGTTCTTTCAAAGTGATAATAATCACTGTTGTTATATTAAGCTGTTCTGTTCCCATTTACTTGATGGTTTAATATTTTTGTACCGTGTTTCCACAAGCTGTCAGTGAAATGAATCAGTGAGATATCATATCCTGAACCTCAACCCATTCATTTATCTCCTATATATTCACAATAAAACCACAAGTAAAGGTGTCAGACTCAGTTCTTAAAAGGGGAGATCTGCAGATGCTACATCCATTTTTGGATTTAGGAATTTATAAATATTTATATATGTACCCGTTCATTCTTGAAGAATATAACATATGAATGAGCTTAGTTCAATTGTCAAGTCCAATCAGAACCCAAAATATAAGCTTGTTTTACCAATGTTTGTAAACATTATACATGTAAACAAACTCTGCATAGCCTCAAAACATGCTTAAACATCTATTTTTTATATACATATTGGATGGTCAGTCCTTGCATCCATAGCTCTGACTTTAAGAGTGTTTACATTTTTCTCCGGGCCCATCCCTCAGCTTGAGGAACCTTGTGGCACACAGCCTCTCAGACCATTTCATTATCCAATTGTCCTGTTCCCCTCCGGTGGCACACTTGTCATTTTTAACTGTCACTTCAAGTAATGCACCCCTAGGGCATACTCTACTCTATCACGGCTGAGTCTCACGCTTTGCTTCTCGTGTGGAGAGAGAGAGAGAGTGAGAGAGAGACGGGCATGTCAGTGCTGGGACGTGCTCAGAGAGAGACACACGAGAAGATGTTCCCGCTATCCTCTCTCTGCATGCACCTACACACACACACCTATGCTCCATATACACATAGGGAAATGGGGTTTTGAATGCAGTTTAAAGCATTCAACTGAAATGTGTCTTCCGCATTTAACCCAACCCCTCTGAATCAGAGAGGTGTGGGGGGGCTGCCATAACCTCCACGTCTTTGGCGCCCAGGGAACAGTGGGTTAACTGCCTTGCTCAGGGGCAGACTGACAGATTTTTACCTTGTTAGCTTGGGGATTCGATCCAGCTACCTTTCGGTTACTGGCCCAACACTTTAAGCACTGGGCTACCTGCCGCCCCAGGCGGGGAGAGAAACAGGGGGAGAGATAAGAGTAGTAAAATAGAGCAAAAGAGGAGTGACAAAACAGGACTAACGAGAGAAATAAACAGAATGGAGAAAAGGGCAGAACCACGAGAGAGTAACAGAAATCAAAAAGAGAGGCTCCGAGCCGAGCTTCATTTATTTATTACGAGTGGTGTGCAGCGAGGGAGGGATCAGCCAAAGCCGGATTTCATCCCAGGACACCGCAGAGAATGGGATTCTCTCTGTCCAGAACGGCTGCATTGACTATGAAAAGACAGGGATCTCTTTATCCCCTGCATTTCCAAGGTACTGGGATCCATGGTGAGAGGCTGCTAACCATACCAACACAGCCAGAGGAGGCGGAGAATCTCACCAAGGGACAGAGAGGGGGAGGGGAGGAAGGAATATCAATAAATAAATATGGCCATGTCCATGCAGCCTGTGCCTCCTACCTCCTCCTCCCTCCATCAGTCCTCCTGCCCTATACCCACGCTAGCTTACGCCAGTCTACTGCTGCTGTCCCTCTGGTGCCAGGGCTGGAAAAGCCCATTAAAACTGGTGATATGAACTCCGAGGTTCTCTTAAACATGATCGCAGGATATGAATAAGCAGTTCTAGGGGAATATACATGATGTGTATGTTATGAAAAGCAACATGTATGCACGTCCACACACATTCATGCTGTCACTTGTGCACACAGCCACAGATCTGTGCACCAGAACGTATGTCACAGATGCCTGTGTGGTCGATCATTGGTGCGGTCTGTGTTGTGGTGAGCCCTGGGGGCTCATCAGGCAGGCACCTCTGCATGCAGAGAGGAGTTAGCGGGGACATCTTGTTTTCTCTCTCTCTCTCTCTCTCTCTCCACATCAGCGCTACTTCCCAGATTAAATTGATTAGAAGCAATAATGGCTGGGCATAATGATCACAGAGAGGGGGTGGAGGAAGGAGGACAGAGAGAGTAGGCATTCAAACAGAGTGCCGTTTTCTCTACCACATATAAACTCAGCAAAAAAAGAAACAGCCCTTTTTCGGGTCCCTGTCTTTCAAAGATAATTCGTAAAAATCCAAATAACCTCACAGATCTTCATTATAATGGATTTAAACACGGTTTCCCATGCTTGTTCAATGAACCATAAACAATTAATGAACATGCACCGTGGAACGGTCGTTAAGACATTAAAGGCTTACAGACGGTAGGCAATTAAGGTCACAGTTATGAAAACATAGGACACTAAAGAGGCCTATCTACAGACTCTGAAAAACACCAAAAGAAAGATGCCCAGGGTCCCTGCTCATCTGCGTGACCATGCCTTTGGCATGCTGCAAGGAGGCATGAGGACTGCAGATGTAGCCAGGGCAATAAATTGCAATGCCCGTACTGTGAGATGCCTTAGACAGCGCTACAGGGAGACAGGACGGACAGCCGATCCTCGCAGTGGCAGACCACGTGTAACAACACCTGCACAGGATCGGTACAGTCGAACATCCCACCTGGATGGCAACAACAACAGCCCAAGTTACACCAGGAACGCACAATCCCTCCATCAGTGCTCAGACTGTTCGCAATAGGCTGAGAGAGGCTGGACTGAGGGCTTGTAGGCAACGTTGTAAGGCAGGTCCTCACCAGACATCACCGGCAACAACGTCGCCTATGGGCACAAACCCACGTGTCTCCGTGGGGCTGCTGAGAGCCTAGCCATGTGTGTCACAGGAACATAAAGCCGCTTCAGCTTCCTGTGTTTGTAGCTCCTTCGCTCCTTTTTCCATTCCATTTTGTTCCGTCTGGCCAAGCAATACCAAAACAGCCCGCTTGTCAGAAAGCATGAGCTGGGATGCAGAGGCATGGGAGGGCTGCAGGACATGTCTTTTTAGGACTGGGCTGGGTGAATGCTGGAGTGGAGGAGTGTGAGGGAGGGAGCTGGGTGTTAGAGAAAGTGTTATGTTTGGCATGAGGCTGAGGGCCCCTAGGGGGTTCTATTTTCCTGTTCCCCCATCCCCAATGTTTTCTTATTACATAACCCACCCCTTGACATCCCACTACTGACACAGCTGTGTGAATGTATAGCTGTGTAGTTACTGGTGGGGTTTCAGCCATACTTAGCCCAGGGCTTCTTATGGGTCTGTTCTATGGAGGAGCGGGGGAGTGCATTCTGATTCAAGCCCAGCTTTCATGCTCCATTCCTGGGTATACGGGAAGCACGACACTGGCACAGGGACATGGTGCTGCCCACATGGAGGTGGCTGGGCATGGGCATGAGTCTGCTACTGAGTGACTGAGGGGAGGCCTGTGTGGTGCAGACCCGCATGTTGCTTCAGTGTCTGCTGAAGTCTTTGAAAGTCCCCCCAACCATCTCAGTTTCACTCTTACACACACTCTCTCTCTCTCTCACTTACTCTCTCTCTCTCTCTCTCTCTCTCTCTCTCTCTCTCTCTCTCTCTCTCACACTCACACTCACACACACACACACACACACACACACGCACACACACACATACGGGTCTAGCTTTACCATAGAGTGTGTCTTCAGTCTACACGTGTAGGCCCTGTCTCTGCCTGGTTCTGTTAACATATGGATGTTTTTCATTCCATCCACAGTTCATTCTGAATATTATATATATATATACAGTGCCTTCGGAAAGTATTCAAATCCCTTGATTTATTCCCACGTTGTTGTTACAGACTGAATAAAAAACGGGATGAAATGTATATATTTTTCCTGCACCAATATACACAGAATACCCCATAATGGCAAAGTGAAAACATGTTTTTAGAATTTTTTGCACTTTTAATGAAAATTAAATACAGAAATATCTCATTTACATAAGTATTCACACACCTGAGTCGATACATGTTAGAATCACCTTTGGCAGAGATTACAGCTGTGAGTCTTTCTGGGTAAGTCTCTAAGGGCTTTGCACATCTGGATTGTACAATATTTGCACATTATATATATTTTTTTATTATTCAAGCTCTGTCAAGTTGCTTGTTGATCATTCATTGCTAGACACCCATTTTCATGTCTTGCCATAGATTTTCATGACGATTTAAGTCAAAAATGTAACTAGGCCACTTAAAAACATTCAATGGTGTCTTGGTACGCAACTCCAGTGTATATTTGGCCTTGTGTTTCAGGTAATTGTCCTGCTGAAAGGTGAATTTGTCTCCCAGTGTCTGTTGGAAAGCAGCTTTTCCTCTAGGATTTTGCCTGTGCTTAGCTCTATTCTGTTTATTTTTATCCCCCAAAAAACTCACTAGTCCTTGCAGATGACAAGCATACTAATAACATGATGCAGCCACCACCATGCTTGAAAATATGAAAGTTGTACTAAGTGATGTGTTGTGTTGGATTTGCCCCAAACATAACACTTTGTATTCAGGACAAAGTTCATTTCTTTGCCACATTTTTTGCAGTATTACTTTAGTGCCTTATTGCAAACAGGATGCATGTTTTTGAATCATTTGACTCTGTACAGGCTTCCTCCTTTTCACTCTGTCATTTAGGTTAGTATTGTGGAGTAACTGCAATGTTGATCCATCCTCAGTTGTCTCCTGTCACAGCCATTAAACTCTGTAACTGTTTAAAGTCACCGTTGGCCCTATGGTGAAATCCCTGAGTGGTTTCCTTCCTCTCCGGCAACTGATCAATGCACTTTATGTATCGAGTCATAAGTATTTGGACCAATTCACTTACAGTGTCTTCAATTTAGTCCAAATGTTTGCATTTGGTCTCATATTCTTAGCACGCAATGATTACATCAAGCTTGTAACAACAAAGTTGTTGGATGCATTTGCAGTTTGTTTAAGTTGTGTTTTGGATTACGCTGTGCCCAATAGAAATGAATGGTAAATAATGTATTGTGTTATTTTGGAGTCACTTGTATTGTAAATAAGAATAGAATATGTTTCTAAACACTAATAAATGAATGTGGATACTACCATGATTACAGATAATACTGAATGAATTATGAATAATGATGAGAAAGTTACAATGTCAAAGATCATACCCCCAAGACATGCGAACCTCTCACCATTACCAGGGAGGTTAGCTTTTTTTTGGGGGGGGGTGGTGTGATATTTATGCCTCTGTAACAAACCTGGAGTCTTTGACAATTTGTTGGGCCTTCCTCTGACACTACCTGGTATAAAGGTCCTGGATGGCAGGGAGCTTGACACCAGTGATGTACTGGGCCGTTTTCACCACCCTCTGTAGTGCCTTGCGGTCGAGCGCCTTGCAGTTGCCGTACCAAGCGGTGATGTAGCCAGTCAAGATGCTCTCAATGGTACAGCTGTAGAACTTTTGAAGGATCTGAGGACCCGGGCCAAATCTTTTCAGCCTCCTGAGGGGGAAGGGAAGTTGTAGTGCCCTCTTCAAAACTGTGTTGGTGTGTGTGAACCATGTTAATTACTTAGCGATGTGGAGGTAACTTGAAACTCTCGACCCGCTCCACTACAGCCCCATCGATATGGATGGGGGCGTGCTCGCCCCTCCGTTTCCTGTAGTCCTCGATCAGCCCCTTTGTCTTGCTGATGTTGAGGGAGAGGTTGTTTTCCTGGCACCACACTGCCAGGTCTCTGACCTCCTCCCTACAGGCTGCTTCACTGTCCAAATAAAAACGTTAGGAGGTGTACACATGTGCCCTCGCTGCTGGTTTACGTGCATCTGTTTAATATCCATGGGCTTAGCAGTGCAGATGTACTATCTGTGTTATGTCTCGCCTTCAGAGGCGGGCAGATACAAATACTGTAGGTAAACAAACATAATGAGGATAAATCAGGAATCCCGATGCATCTTCATCTTATCTTCTCTGCCATTTAGGAGTGCTGTCTGTCTGCAGACGACTTTCTGTCTGCGGTCGCTCAGTACTGCAGTGGGGGCAACCTGCAATTACAGCCCCGCCCCGCGCAGAGGATGGGGAGCCAGGAGAAAGACAATCATTGGCCCCCTAATTTGGAGCCATTTTGCACTTAAAAGATCTCATTATATTCAATTACAACCACACACCAAAAGCCTTAGACACCGCGATTGTCCACAAGCCATTCAAAAAAAGAAACAGCATTGACGATCCCCTGCCTCCATTCTCTCCCTCATCCTATCTTTCTATCTATTACTGTCCTTCCTGTCCTCTTTATTCACTCAGTTTATTCACTCCTCTTGTTCCATTCAATGCCGTCTTGCTCGGTGAGTGAATTCACATGCCGACTGACGTGTTAACTACCCAGGGCTGAGTCCACGAAGATAAATGGTAAATTACTGGATGACGACAGCAATGACAGTGACTATGATGAAATCCCCACATGTATTTCTATCTCCTGGGCCAGCAGCATTCCATCCTGCATTCCACTGCTGGCTTGCCTCTGAAGCTAAGCAGGGTTGGTCCTGGTCGGTCCCTGGATGAGAGACCAGATGCTGCTGGAAGTGGTGTTATAGAATATCTCATTGCCTTGTGTAGGGTGCTGGCTTTCAGATGGGATTTTAAAATGGGTGTCCTGACTCTCTGTGGTCACTAAAGCTCCCATGGCACTAATCATAAGAGTAGTGGTGTTAACTACTGGGGCGGCAGGGTAGCCTAGTGGTTAGAGCGTTAGTAACCGAAAGGTTGTAAGTTCAAATCCCCGAGCTGACAAGATACAATGACTGTTCTGCCCAGTCATTGAAAATAAGAATTTGTTGGGGCGCAGTGGTTAAGGGCTGTGCCACCAGACTCTGGGTAAACGCCCAGGCTCTGTTGTAACCGGCCACGACCGGGAGGTCCGTACTACTTTCGACCTCCGTCTCTCCCGACCGAGCCTGTACTACTTTCGACCTTCGTCTCTTTGGATACTACGAAATTGGGAGAAAAGGGGGTCAAATAAAAAATAAAAAATGTAAAAAAAAGATTACTCGTTGGTTATTACAGCACTGTCGGAACTAGAAACACAAGATTTCGCTACACTCGCATTAACATCTGCTAACCATGTGTATGTGACAAATAAAATTTGATTTGATTTGATTTGATCTGTTTGTGCTGACCTTATGAGACAGGCTGGTAAAGTGAATAGTACAAAGCCTTACCTGCCCGTTGTGCTTGTGTAAGCTTGGAGTAGACCACATCAGCTGACTCAATCAGCGTCCGGCTCGTCTGAATCATCTATAGAGACATAAACAGGGGACAAGATTATGCAAAAGGAAGTGAGGTCGTACAGCATCAAGCAATTCCTGTGTCTTATGTCATGAGTCCTACTGTAGAGAAGGCTAAACAGGACAATGGAAACACTACCTCTTAGAAAAGAATCACACAGAATGATCATTGAATGTACGCATAGCCAAACATGGGGGAATACTATAGGAATAATGAATAACAAAGTCTAAAGGGAAATTCTTCTGAGACATTCGATGGAAGAGAAAGAGGGTACGTCAACATTTCTCAAAGTCCTTTGATCATTGGCTCTTTATAAAAAAAATTCTCCCTCTGCTATGGCCAGACCCTGGGAATCACACCCACACACACAGAGATAGAGACAGACAAAACACATACACATACACACACAGAGTCAGACAAAACACATGCACCCACACACACACGGTCAGAATAAAATACATGCACCCACACACAGACAAACACACACACACACACAGTCAGACAAAACACATGCACACCCCCCCACCCCCCCCACACACACACAGAGTCAGACAAAACACATGCACCCCCCCACACACACACAGAGTAAGACAAAAAACATGCACACCCCCCCACACACACAGTCAGACATAACACACACACACACACACACACACACGGCAACTGATGACAGAGTCCTGATCATGTGGTGACACAGTAGATGACAGGAGGTGAGAACAGTCTGGTTGCATCCTAAATGACACCCTGTTCCATATTTAGTGCACTACTTTTGACCAGGACCCATTGGGCTCTGGCCAAAAGTAGTGCACTACATAGGGAATAGGGTGCCATTTTGTGATGCAGCCCCCATCTGGTCCCCTACCTGTGTTCCTGGAAGCATTGAGCCAGCCTTACAGCTTTATCTGTGGCCTGATCTGAAAACCTTCTGCTTTTACAGCCTCTCTCCCTCCCACAGACGCAGCTGAGAAGCAGCTGGCCTGACCCAGCGGTCAGGAGAACGCTAATGAAGTTTCACACTTTAGTTAAGAGCACAGAGACAAGAAGCAGGCCACTGTGTGTGGGCTGGTACAGGACCACTGGCTCTGGGATCATATTGGTCAGCAGACAGGACAGGGGGCTACCTCCCATTGGCTCAGGCTGAGCTGGGTCTCTCTGGACTGGCCTCAGGGGCGCTGACCACAGAGTTCCAATCTGCTGATGCTCAGTTCACTCCTAGGTTACGGCGCCTGCGTCCAACCAGTCCACGTGAGGACAACCATTAATGTCTTAATGGCTAGCGCTGGTACACACACACACACACACACACACACACACACACACACACACACACACACACACACACACACACACACACACACACACACACACACACACACACACACACACACACACACACACACACACCAGCACACACTGGAGCCTCTGTTCTTGAGATTGGGGCGTGTGCCAATGGACTAATCTTTGGAAGCACACAGTAACACTCAGCTGACTGACCCTGTGCTCAGGACAGGCAGCCTCTGTCTCAGACACACTCAGCCTCACTGTAGATTCATCTCCTCAGCTGTCGGGACTCTGCTAGCTAACGCTGGGAGGCTGGGAGCACAGGAATGTTGCAATGGAACAGCAGTGGAATTATTTTTAGGCCCTTCATTTAGGCTCTTCATTAAAGCCCTTCACATGTGAATGTAATGTACTGGGGCCATAAGAGGTACTCAAAGACAAGCCCAGGGAGAAAGCTGATTCAAATACAAAGCTATTTAGAGCCTCAGTCATGGAACTTATATGAGGTTGTTGCACTCTAGGTGTCGGCAATAGGAGTGACTGGGATATGAACGGTAATGTCATGTAGCTACAACACCATAACAGTTCCTCTCTGATGACCCAGTTCAATTAGGTCAAACCAATCTCCATCAGGGGGGTGGAATAGTGGGGTGTTGACTTGCTCTGAGCGCTGGGGGGGGGGGGGGGGACTTTAACCACCCCTGTGTTGGCCTGTACCAGTAGGTGCCTGGTGAATAATGAATAAGCTGGTTGTCATCACAGATCAGACAGCAGCCAGGATGGAGAGTGACGGCTTGGGGAGGCACAGGGCATGATGGGAAGCCGCGCGGAAGCGCAGCAGGGCGAACTCCTCCGGAATGAATTAGTGCTTATCACAGCGCTGCAGTAGCTATAGGAAATGGTTTGTTCACTCCCTGTGGTGGAGGTCATCTGTGGCATGTTGCCTTGCTGTGTCATAATGTGCTAACAATTTATAACTTTTTCCAACACTGATAGTATTATTTCAAGGCATAGTGTGCAACAGACTCTTAAGACTGTATAGTGCACAAGGGTGTTGTAGCTTGTCACCTTACCAGGTTGTGATGCGTTTTTCTTTTCATAGCACCTTTTTGGTGAATAACGTTCACACGCCTATGAACCGTCAATGAACGTTGCATTACCTTGCATTACTCGTTCAGCATTTACCCACAAAGTGTATCTCTCTGAATACAACATAGACCTGAACAGAACGGTAGCTCTGCAGTGCATGTTATGCCTATGTGGTGCTGCTATAGCGTACCATGTCGTAGGCGTTGAGGACCTTGCGGAGCAGCTCGGGGACGGGCCCTTGGGCCTCCATGGTGGGGTAGGCTTGACTCAGGTCCACGGTCACCCTGAGCGCTCGCTCGCTGTTCATCAGCCACGTGGACACGGTCAGGATACACTGCTTCATGTTGGCCGCCGGCGTCAGACCACACAGCTCCTTGAACGACACCATGGCATTCTGGTAAATAAACAGAGAGGATCATGGATGAGGGTTAGCATCACAGAATCTGTAAATATTGAAAGGGATTGTAAGGTAGCGGACCCAAGGTCCAATTCAAACACAGAGAGGATGTCTCGTTGATTCTATGGTGATCATGGACCAAGTTTACCATTATTACTACATTGCCCACAGCAACTTAAAAACCAGTAATCATTGTGACCAAAATGTCCCACAAGACCATACTCTACACATGAGATAAATGTGGTCCACCGTATCCTGATACTCTCCTCAGGTCAGAGAAAACCTCAGGAGAGAAAGAACAGACCTGATTGCGTTTGTGTTCATTAGTGAACCTAGCGGTTCCCATGACATCACAGCCTGCTTGTTCAGTGGTGCAACGCGGCCCTGGAGCCTCCACCGCAGGCTGCCTGGCCTTGCTCTGCTCCCAGCCTCTCTCCTCTCACTTCCCCTGGCCTGTCCCTGGCTCTGGCCCTGCCACAACGCCTGCCTCTCTGCCTGCACCTCCAGCCCTGCGTGACTGTTCACATCACAGCCCAGCATTGTTTTCTCCAGCATGGGAATCTGAGCCCTGATTCGGGCCCACCAGGCTATTCACACAGTATATCACCATTCACTGGCCCACCCAAATAAACAGGGAAAGAAAAAAAGCAATGAGGGATGAAAGACAAAGACCAAAATTGGAAAGATAGAGTGAGAAGGGAAGAGAGGGAGGGAGGGAGAAAGAGAGACAAGTGGGGAAAACCAGTCGTAAGACAAAGAGGAAAAGAGGGGGAAAAAGGGAAAGAGAATAAAAGAAGGAGGGTGAGAAACAACAGACTGAGGGAGGAAGAGTGTGTGGTGATGGTATTTGGGAAGCGTTCAACAAACCAGGCAGTGTGGGAACGGGGCTGTGTCCCCTGAAGGACCTCCGGCCCAGGAGAAAGGCTCTTTTCTCCCCCTGGAGGATGGCTGTGGGCCGACCTTCCTGGACATAGGCATCTGTATGCACACACAGCCTCAACTAAAGCTATTAACACCCTCGGCTGAGGAAGCACAGCCAAGGAGAGAGGTTTTTACTGTTGAATGGGAAATGTGTATGGGTTTACTCACTGTAGTGTAGGTGTAGATGTTTGTGTGTGTGTGCACGTGCCGGTGTGTGTGTGTTTGCGGAAGAGTGTGAGTGTTTGTGCATGTGTGCGTGTGTTTCTGTGTGCCTGTGTGTGCGCATAGTACATTCCTGTGTCTGTCTCTGTATGTTTGTGTGAGTACACGCCCCGGTGTCTGTCTCTGTATGTTTGTGTGAGTACACGCCCCTGTGTCTGTCTCTGTATGTTTGTGTGAGTACACGCACCTGAGTGTGTGGTTGTTGTTGCTCTATAAACTCCATACTGTATCCAGACTGCAGGCAGGGCCACAGAACCAAACAGTTAGCCACTGTCTTTAATTATCCTCATCCCTTCCTCCACCCCTCCAAAGTTACATTCCCCAAATGAGAACTGCGTGTCTGGTTTCACTGCTGTTTTTGTTCCCCTCTCTCTTTCTCTCCCTTTCTTTCTCTTCCTCTCTCTCTCTTTCCCCCTCTCTCTCGTTTCTCTCTCTAATCTCTTTCTCTCACTGTCCGGACTGCAGTTTGGAGTTGGGAGTGAATGCAGCAGGCCCTTTACTGGAACGCATGCCGCAGGAACAGAGTGTGGGGCCGTCTGCCTGCTTGCCTGTTACAGTGTTCCAGTCAACACTCTGCAGGGAAACATACATAGGCATCTCTCTCTCTCTCTCTCTCTCTCTCTCTCTCTCTCTCTCTCTCTCTCTAAATCTCTCTCAATTCAATTCAAGGGCTTTATTGGCATGGGAAACATATGTTTACATTGCTAAAGCAAGTGAAGTAGATCATATACAAAGTGAAATAAACAGGAACAGTAAACATTACTCACAGAAGTTCCAAAAGAATAAAGACATTACAAATGTCATAGTATGTCTACATACAGTGTTGTAACGATGTGCAAATAGTTAAGTTAATGTACAAAGGGAATATAAATAAGCATAAATATGGGTTGTATTTACAAAGGTGTTTGTTCTTCACTGGTTGCCCTTTTCTTGTGGCAACAGGTCACACATCTTGCAACTGTGATGGCACACTGTGGTATTTCACTGAGTAGATATGGGAGTTTATCAAAATTGGGTTTGTCTTCAAATTATTTGTGGATCTGTGTAATCTGAGGTAAATACGTGTCTCTAATATGGTCATCCATTTGGCAGGAGGTTAGGAAGTGCAGCTCAGTTTCTCCCTCATTTTGTGGGCAGTGTGCATATAGCCTGTCTTCTCTTTCTCAATAGCAAGGCTATACTCACTGAGTCTGTACATAGTCAAAGCTTTCCTTAAGTTTGGGTCAGTCACAGTGGTCAGGTATTCTGCCACTGTGTACTCTCTGTTTATTTCTCTAGATTCATCTCCCAGTAGGTGATGGCTTTGTTATGGAAGTTTTGGGAATCACTTCCTTTTAGGTGGTTGTAGAATTTAACGGCTCTTTTCCGGATTTTGATCATTAGCGGATATCGGCCTAATTCTGCTCTGCATGCATTATTTGGTGTTCTACATTGCACATGGAGGATATTTTTTCAGAATTCTGCATGCAGTCTCAATTTGGTGTTTTGTCCCATTTATCTCTCTCTCTCTCTGTCTCAAACACACACACACACACACACACACACACACACACAGTGTATGCGCATACACACACACAAAGGCACACACACACAAAGGAAAGGGAGAGTTAAATCCTAAAGAACCTGAATGGATTTCCTGCCACTCCTACAGAGCCTGTAACTGCCAGTCTCCTCTCCCACTCTCCTCCTCTCCAATCCCCTGTGAGAGGAACACACTTCACTCTGCTATTGTTTAGGGTAGATCACCTGGAAAAGTAGTTCTTTGAGATGATCCATCACTCTCTGTCAGAGGTCACTGAAGTGTGATAATGCATTTCTTAATACCATTCCATGCGTATTACGGGGTGTGATTGTAGGCCAAATAAGAACAAATAATGTCATTTAAAAGATGTTGTTATCCAGAGTGACTTGTGTGTGTTTACACATTTTAATTAAAAGACTGCACTATACTCCCGAGTTGCGCAGTGGTCCCAGGCTGTGTCACAACAGGCTGTGACCGGGAGTCCCATAGTGCGGCGCACATTTGGCTCTGCGTCGTCTGGGTTTGGGGACGGTTTGGCCAGGGGGGCTTTACGTGGATCATCGCGCTCTAACGACTCCTTGTGGCGGGCAGCTGGCTTTACGGGTTAAGCGGGAAGGTGTTAAGGAGCGCGATTTCGCGGGTCATGTTTCGGAGGACGCATGACTCAGCCTTCGCCTCCCGAACCCGTTGGGGAGTTGCAGCAATGAGACAAGATCGCAATTGAATATCACGAAATTGGGGAGAAAAGGGGATAAAATAAAAATCAAATAAAAAGATTGCACTATACAGCATCAATCTGCATGTATGCATTTACACATGAATGGGTGTGCTATTGTGGTGCTATTTTGGTGCTGTGACAGTGTGTGCTGAGGTTTCTCTCATTACCATGCACCCTCAACGCAGGCCTTCTCGAAGAAGACTTGAAGTCTACTTTAAGTCTCCCTTCTTTACTCTGTCCTGTGTGTCTCAGGGCAGAGGAGGCTCTTTAATGGAGCCCAGACTACACTGTGTGACGCTTCCAGCTGCCAGCTCTGGTCTCCTCTACAGGTGGTTATATCATCCAATGGGATGGGGCTCCCATCGTCTCTTGGTCCTCCTGCCCCTAGCACCACAACCTCTACCTTCACTTACAGTTGAAGTCGGAGGTTTACATACACTTAGGTTGGAGTCATTAAAAGTAATTTTTCAACCACTCCACAAATGTCTTGTTAAACTATAGTTTTGGCAAGTTGGTTAGGACATCTACTTTGTGCAGTAATTTTTCCAACAATTGTTTACAGACAGATTTTTTCACTTATAATTCACTGTCTCACAATTCAAGTGGGTCAGAAGTTTACATACATTAAGTTGACTGTGCATTTATACAGCTTGGAAAATTCCAGAAAATGATGTCATGGCTTTAGAAGCTTCTGATAGGCTAATTGACATCATTTGAGTCAATTGGACATGTACCTGTGGATGTATTTCAAGGCCTACCTTCAAACTCAGTGCCTCTTTGCTTGACATCATGGGCAAATCAAAATAAATCAGCCAAGACCTCAGAAAAAGAATTGTAGACCTCCACAAGTCTGGTTCATCCTTGGGAGCAATTTCCAAATGCCTAAAGGTACCACGTTCATCTGTACAAACAATAGTACGCAAGTATAAACACCATGGGACCACGCAGCCGTCATACCGCTCAGGAAGGAGGCGCGTTCTGTCTCCCAGAGATGAATGTACTTTGGTGCAAAAAGTGCAAATCAATCCCAGAACAACAGCAAAGGACCTTGTGAAGATGCTGGAGGAAACCGGTACAAAAGTGTCTATATCCACAGTAAAATGAGTCCCATATCGACATAACCTGAAAGGCCACTCAGCAAGGAAGAAGCCACTGCTCCAAAACCTCCATAAAACATCCAGACTACGGTTTGCAACTGCACATGGGGACAAAGATCGTACTTTTTGAAGAAATGTCCTCTTGTCTGATAAATCAAAAATAGAACTGTTGGCCATAATAACCATCGTCATGTTTGGAGGAAAAAGGGGGAGGCTTGCAAGCCGAAGAACACCATCCCAACCGTGAAGCACGGGGATGGCAGCATCATGTTGTGGGAGTGCTTTGCTGCAGGAGGGACTGGTACACTTCACAAAATAGATGGCATCACGAGAAAGGAAAAGTATGTGGATATATTGAAGCAACATCTCACGACATCAGTCAGGAAGTTAAAGTTTGGTGGCAAATGTGTCTTCCAAATTGACAATGACCCCAAGTATACTTCTAAAGTTGTGGCAAAATGGCTTAAGGACAGCAAAGTCAAGTTATTGGAGTGGCCATCACAAAGCCCTGACCTCAATCCTACAGAAAAGTTGTGGGCAGAACTGAAAAAGCGTGTGCGAGCAAGGAGGCCTACAAACCTGACTCAGCTACACCAGCTCTGTCAGAAGGAATGGGCCAAAATTCACCCAACTTATTGTGGGAAGCTTGTGGAAGGTTACCCGAAACATTTGACCCAAGTTAAACAATTTAAAGGCAATGCAACCAAATACTAATTGAGTGTATGTAAACTTCTGACCCACTGGAAATGTGATGAAAGAAATAAAAGCTGAAATAAATAATAAAACTATTATTCTGAATTTTCACATTCTTAAAATGAAGTGGTGATCCTAACTGACCTAAGACAGGGAATTGTTACTAGGAATAAATGTCAGGAATTGTGAAAAACTGACTTTAAATGTATTTGGCTAAGGTGTATGTAAACTTCCGACTTCAACTGTATACTACGGGTACAGGCAGGGTCCAACTGGGGAGACCATCTACAAGAAAGCATTGATGCCAACCACAGTGCGTTATTGACGCCATCCATCTCAACATCAGGCCTGAGGCCTCTCTTTTCAGTCTATTGAAAAGGCTGTTTGCCCATTTCTATCGCTGTTCCTCTGAGGGAGATGGACATTTGACATCTCCCTTTCAGGAATCAGGGCAGCTGCTGTGCATGCTGGCAAAAACACCATCACACACACACAGATCTGGTCACCTGCTGTACCAGTTGCCTAATCGTAATTGGCTTCACGAGTTCTGGCTTCATGATAGAAAAATGAATAGCTCCTGCATGCAAACAGAAACGTCACAACTAACATATCTGGCTTGTGTATCATTTTCATGCTTAGTATAGACCCCCCCCCCCCCCCCCCGGTTTAGTGTGGGGGTGTTAGCATAGACTGAGTCATTGTCACTGGCCTATTTTGAACATTGTGTAATCACAACTTCTGACTCACACACAAGCACAGATTTGAAATAAAATGACTGGTGACACTTTATCTGGGTAGTCTGTAGAGCATCTAGAGATGGACTATCAGTTCAACTATCTACTAACCCTAACCCTAACCCTTACCTTAACCCTTACCCTAATCCTTTTTCTAAACCTCAACCTAACCGCAACCTCAACAAGCAGTTAGTATGCCCATCTGTAGAGCATCTAGAGATGGAAAATCTGGACTATCCAAATACAGTGTGACAAAATGATTAGCTGACAGTATCTGTGTCAGGAATCTTGCTTCCATCTACATTTAACAACTGCATGAGGTTTGTATCGAGTCCCCAAATGTGTCCAGCTGCTTCACAAGAAAACATTTCTCTAAACATACTATTTACTGGTATAGATTGTATCCGGTCATTTGCCTTAAAATTACCCTCCACTTATCACATCCGTACCGACACTATAAGGAAAACTATTCCCCAAAATTACAGTTTTCATTTTCAGTCTGGAACACAACAACATCTCTCTTTTTTGTAACAGTGCCTGGGTAAACGAGATACCCTTTTTGGAAAATAGAGAGTCAAGACCATCTGCATCAATTTCCACAAATGAAAAATGTATGACAGCACACCACATGATCTCTAATCACATCCCCTGCTTAGTTATTGTGGTCTTGGCTCTTGTTTGCCATGTCCTTAGGCCCAGATTGAGGTTGGCTGGCGGGAGAACAGACCTATCACAGCTCTCCAGCAATGTTGGGGTTTAGGCTGAGACAGAACAACAACAGGTCTGGAGACAGTCCTAAAGGCTCTGAGAGGATTACCAAGTATAGTACCTGAGATCAGGAGTCAATCGTGCAAATAACTGGGATAGTGATTTGAAAACAGAGCATCTGGGAGCTGAGAAAGTAGGTAGCTCTACGTACCTGGGTTCATACCGATCACAGACTGAAGATACATGGTGACCTAGTTTCCTTCTTTCGCTAACAAACACAACATCTAATAATCATACATTTGTTATTTACTGGTACTACAATAGCTTTTTCAGCGCTTGGAGAGACCGTGTAAAAATTGCTGCCAATCATCATAATAAGTACTGTTCTGAATTCCGCTGAGACCTAGCTATGGGTGTGCACTGCAGTTCTTCTTTATGTAAACTACCATCTCAACCCTTGAGAACACATATTTGCATGAACGCCATTCATAACAAACTATCATTGCAGAAATATTAATTAAGAAAATGTCCTTCTTCAGAAAAAAAGAGAGCTATTGTCGAGTTGATGCAACGCTAAAATCCTTCACATGAAACAAGTGCTCATGAGCTACTGTAGTAGAGAAATCCAATTAAGAAAGATAGTAGAAATGGAGCTCAGAAAGAATAGAGGGAAGACTCAAATAGAGAAATGTATAATGAGTTTTATGATGCTCCGTGTTTTCCACATTTTTAGAATCAGCTTTTATTTTCCAAGAGCTGTGGCAGTTGGTTTATTAAGGAACCAGGTCCATTCCATTCCTCGGGCAAATCAAGTGTTGTTGATGGAGTTAAAAAGCCCATAACCTACCTGGGATGTAAAAGCAATGTCAACTAGAGGTCGACCGATTAATCGGAATGGCTGATTAATTAGGGCCGATTTCAAGTTTTCATAATAATCGGAAATCGGTATTTTTGGGCGCTGATTTGCCGATTTTTAAAAATGTTATACCTTTATTTAACTAGGCAACTAAGAACACATTCTTATTTTCAATGACGGCCTAGGAACGGTGGGTTAACTGCCTCGTTCAGGGGCAGAACGACAGATTTTCACCTTGTCAGCTCGTGGGAATCTATCTTGCAACCTTACAGTTAACTAGTCCAACGCAATAACGACCTGCCTCTCTCTCATTGCACTCCACAAGGAGACTGTTACGCGAATGCAGTAAGCCAAGGTAAGTTGCTAGCTAGCATTAAACTTATCTTATAAAAAACAATCAATCATAATCACTAGTTAACTACACATGGTTGATGATATTACTAGCTATTATCTAGCGTGTCCTGCGTTGCATATAATCTGACTGAGCATACAAGCATACAAGCATCTGACTGAGCGGTGGTAGGCAGAAGCAGGTGCGTAAACATTAATTCAAACAGCACTTTCGTGCGTTTTGCCAGCAGCTCTTCGTTGTGCGTCAAGCATTGCGCTGTTGAGGCTGGTGTAACCGAAGTGAAATGGGACAGAAGCTATACTGTTTCACTGGCAATACTAAAGTGCCTATAAGAACATCCAATAGTCAAAGGTTAATGAAATACAAATGGTATAGAGGGAAATAGTCCTGTAATTCCTATAATAACTACAACCTAAAACTTATTACCTGGGAATATTGAAGACTCATGTTAAAAGGAACCACCAGCTTTCATATGTTCTCATGTTCTGAACAAGGAACTGAAACGTTAGCTTTCTTACATAGCACATATTTCACTTTTACTTTCTTCTCCAACATTACGTTTTTGCATTATTTAAACCAAATTGAACATGTTTCATTATTTACTTGAGGCTAAATGGATTTTATTGATGTATTATATTAAGTTAAAATAAGTGTTAATTCAGTATTGTTGTAATTGTCATTATTACAAATACAGTGTAAAAAATCGGCCGATTAATTGGTATCGGCTTTTTTTGGTCCTCCAATAATCGGTATCGGCGTACTCAGCAAACTGGATGCAGTCTATCACAGTGCCATCCGTTTCGTCACTAAAGCACCTTATACCACCCACCACTGCGACTTGTATGCTCTAGTCGGCTGGCCCTCGCTACATATTCGTCGCCAGACCCACTGGCTCCAGGTCATCTACAAGTCCATGCTAGGTAAAGCTCCGCCTTATCTCAGCTCACTGGTCACGATGGCAACACCCATCCGTAGCACGCGCTCCAGCAGGTGTATCTCACTGATCATCCCTAAAGCCAACACCTCATTTGGCCGCCTTTCGTTCCAGTACTCTGCTGCCTGTGACTGGAACGAATTGCAAAAATCACTGAAGTTGGAGACTTTTATCTCCCTCACCAACTTCAAACATCAGCTATCTGAGCAGCTAACCGATCGCTGCAGCTGTACATAGTCTATTGGTAAATAGCCCACCCTTTTTCACCTACCTCATCCCCATACTGTTTTTATTTATTTACTTTTCTGCTCTTTTGCACACCAATATCTCTACCTGTACATGACCATCTGATCATTCATCACTCCAGTGTTAATCTGCAAAATTGTAATTATTTGCCTACCTCCTCATGCCTTTTGCACACATTGTATATAGACTCCCCCTTTGGTTTCTACTGTGTTATTGACTTGTTAATTGTTTACTCCATGTGTAACTCTTTGTTGTCTGCTCACACTGCTATGCTTTATCTTGGCCAGGTCGCAGTTGCAAATGAGAACTTGTTCTCAACTAGCCTACCTGGTTAAATAAAGGTGAAAAAAAAAAATGTCATAATCGGTCGACCTCTAATGTCAACGAACTATGAATCGACGTCTGACCCCGATGAAGTTCAAAGTATCCAGAGAAATAGTCTATTCTCAAATCTGTCAGGCAGGACAAGAGGCCTACCAGTCTAAACCAGACAGCTGATGTACAAAGTATACAGGGCGTGTAAAGCCTCCTCACTTCCCATCTTTATCATCACACAGGCAGACAGTAGACCAGACAAGACAGAGAAAAGCTTCATTTTATGTCCTTCAATCACGACAACAACAATTTACAAGCTGTACTCAAACTGCCATCCAATCCTGACAAACATCTAAATAGAAACTATTGCAAAACATAAATTGATGGCTACTTATAATCTCAGGGGTGATGTTAGTGGGAGAAGGGGGGGTTCATAAGCTATTATGAAACATGACTGGTTTGTCATTTATCATTTCTGTGGGGGGTTCATAAGGGTGCTCACAAAGCCTAACACAGACCATCATCCACTTAATGATGACACTTTACACAAAACTTTTAATTGTCCAGCTTTAGTGACATTCTCATTTATGGCTCCTGCCTTTTACATCACGTAAATACAACACAATTAGCAACGTTTCTCTATCCATCGGAGCGACAAACAGAGAACGAGCTGAGAGTCACCTCAACAACGTTTGGTTCCTATTCAGTGCGGTGCTAAGGGGTCACCTGTCTAGCTACTAATTGTGCTATACTATTTCTTCCCAGGCTCCCTCACTCCTAATTGGTGTCTCCTTCTATCTGTCGTGGAATGATTGAACAGTTTTATCGTATTCCATTATGGAAATGCAGCCTGAGAGGCAATCACGACTGCTTAATATCTCCACATCACCCAACTTGGTGTCATTTCCACATGTAATGTATGCAAGGGAAAGTGCCTGCCTTTAATGCTCCTTCAAAGAATTGATAAAAGTTTGTACATATTATGAATGTTAAGTACTTACCTGGACATTCTCCCGGAGGTCTGTGGCTTCCCTCAGAGGCTGGGTGGATGCTCTGAAGAGCTCGTCTACCACCTTGATACCGGTGGTCTTGCTGGAGGTGTACTCACGAGCCTTCTTGCCCTTCCTCACCGACAGGCCTCTCTTGTGGGCCTTGCCCCCTCCCCTTCTGTTGGTGATGGCCACATGTACGAACAGGGTGCAATTGGGTAGGAACTCCCCCGTCAGCGACTGCAAGGGGATGTGCCTGTAGCCCGGCTGCAGACATTCAAAGGGGATTGTGTACTGGCCGATGAACTCGTCTCCGATGTAGTCGTCGTCCAGCACTACGAAGCGTAGTGCCGCCAGCTCCGGCAGGTTGATCTGGAACTCAAAGCTCTCGTCGAAGACAGGGTTGTCTCCGTTTTGAGAGACCGTCTTGGTCCTCTGCTCGGCACAGTCGGCCGGGATGCCGTGGATCTCTGCATAGATGTAGGGTTCCACCACGTCTCCCTTTGCAGCAGAGCCCCTGGGCTTGGGAAGATTCTGCCCGCTGATCACCTTGATGTGGAGAAGCTGGGCGGACACCCCTGGCAGTGATTCCCTGGCGTTGGCGCTGAAGTATGACACCTCCTCCCTCATGATGGCCGGCCGCAACACGTAGCCACAGTTCCCGTTCTGCCTGAACCATCCCAGGTTGAGGTCCATCATCAGGCCCGGGGTCTGGTAGTTCATGGCTACAATTTGGCAACCACACTTCCAGAAGTCCTGGGGATTCATGTTACTGGCGTCGATCCGCATCGGAGTGGGGTACACCCTGGAGAGAAAGCGCTTGTTGTAGCACACAAAGTCCTCGGGGAACTCATTGGCGAACCTGTTGGCATCGACCTCATTGAAAGAGCACATCTCCCAGTATTTCTGATCCCTCTTGGAGATGTCAAAGTCCCTGAACTGCACTGACTTACAGAGGGAGACCAGGTCCGACAGTTCCTTACACAGCCTCAGCCGTTTGCAGCCAAGGCCATTGAGATGGTCTTTATCATCTGCCCCCACCCTCCTGGACATCTCCAGACCCTCTTCCTCATCAGTCACCTCCCCCTCTGACTCGGGGTAGTTTGGGGGCAGCCGCTTGCCCTTCAGCAGGATCTTACCCTTGAGTTCCTCTGGGGAGGGTAGGTAGTGGTCCTCTGAGCTGGGGGAATCCAAGTACAGCTTGTCTCCAAGGATCTTCTTCATGTGCTGGGCCATGACCCTCTGCTGGGGGATACAGCAGTGTGTCACCAGGCAGAGGATGAGGGGGTACTCAGAGCTCTCAAATGCATACTGGTTTATAATATCCAAGACCTTGCAGAGGGCTAGCTGAGATGCCACCGAGTTCCCCACGTACACCACAGGTTCGTTGTCGGGGCCGTCCCACACAATGACCTCCAGGCTGCGGCAGCCCATCTTCAGGGCCCGGATGTAGCTGCTGATGTCGGAGGAGCCCCAGAAGTGGTCCTCTAGGAGGGAGGCGTTGTGCGAAGAGTTGATGTAGTAGTGGGAGAGCGGCTGGCTCATGTCCTGGCACACCCGCTTGTGCTGGGGGTCGAAAATGTGACACTCCGAGGAGAGGAGGTAGTGCGTGAAGCCATCAATGGAGAGGCTGGCCTTCTCCCGGCCCTCGGTGGACGGCTCGTACTTCTGGACGATGCCCCGGCACATGTCCTCCGTCACGCCCTCCATGCCCTGCTCCACCTCCACAAACAGCATCAGGTCCTTGCTGTCCAGGTACTCCTTGTTGCTGGAGAACTGCACCAGCAGGAAGAAGATCTCTGGCCTCGTGCACAGCTCGCAGTAGGCCTCCACAAAGGTTTCCATGTCAATGTCCTCCCCATACTGGTCTTTGGCCTTCTGGAGCTCCTTGAACTTCAACTCTATCCGGGACTCCTTCATGCCCGGGTTGAGTCCCTTGATGATCTGGGTGGCCCTAAACAGGTCGATGTGGCCATTCCTCTCCATGTCAGCCAGCTCAAACACCGATCCGATCCAGGAGGTCCTCAGGCTGGGCTGGCTAGGCTCAACCACATCTACCATGTGCCTCCCGTAGGAGACCAAGTAGCGGAGGCCCATCACCCAGGTGCTGACCACATCAGCCGTGCTGGCCACCAGGTCCAGAGACTCATAGTTGTCCCCATAGATGATGGAGAAGGCACACTCATCTGGGAACTGGTCGGACAGGCCATTGCTGCGCAGCACAGGCGTCTTCTTCCCCAGACGGACCTCCTTGATGCTCTTGATCTCCAACTTGGCTTTCTCTGAGTCCTTCTTGGAGGGCTCCCAGCGGAGCCAGTGCATGTCCGGGTCCAGTAGGAAGTAGCGGTTGTACATGCGCGAGTTGGAGCGCACCTTCTTCATCTCGCAGCCCTCCATCATGAAGGCCATGCAGGCGGCTGTGCTGTTGATCTTACGGTCGTTGGGCATGGAGCTGAAGGAGACAGTCTTCTTCTGCCTCACCTGCCTCTGCTTGGAGCCATCCTGGGGTGAACGAGAGAGAGAGAGAGAGAGAGAGAGAGAGAGAGAGAGAGAGAGATGGAGAGAGAGCGTTAGCAACACATTGACTTTTCTCTTTCCAAACACATCCACATAAAACAGATTGATGAGACTGATATATAACTTTGATTACATAAGCCAGGAGAGTCAAAAACTAGGAGACAGAGCAGAGCAGTCCTTTCATTGCAAGGAGAGTTTACACCTACGTGGATGGATATGTACACTGTGGACACAAAATCTCAACACAGACTGTCCCTGTGCTGCTGGCAGGTAAAGACGGATCTGATTTACCTCCCTCTGGGCTGCTAAACCACACTGGTCCTGACAGCAGGCATTAATAACCAGTCATCAGAAGACCAGTTATGGAGGACATGGTGGGTATTTGTGTTTTCACGCAGCCATCACCTTCCTTCCCCTGCTCACCCCTCACCAAGCCAAGCCCCCGGAGGCTTGGTCATTAATGCCAGCCCAGTGCCATGGATGCCCCATGCCGTGCCTGCTCTGACACCTGACTGCCGGAAGAAATAACTAAATCAATGCTATTTTTAACAGATTCATAACATTGTGCATTGTGCAACACAAAGACATTGGCCTTTGGGATGATAATCAGATGCATGTTCAAAATGTATATTTCCTTGTCTGATTATTCAGCTCCCAGTTTACATTGTGTAACTGCGTGGTGAAGGCTCCCACGGTCTCTCCTCAAGACAAATGGTAATATAATGCAGGCCGTCCGAGGACTGTTTCCGTTTAGAAGTGCAGCACTCAGTTTAATGATAGGGCTATAAGACAGCGGATACCATTTTGTTTTGGCTAACGTTTCAATAGTTTAATTCCTCAAACACTCCTAAGGAACTTCAAAGCACATTTTCAAACTACAATAGAGCTACAAATGAGATTTTGTTATTGTTCGTTTTGCACACTCACAGGACACATTCACTCACACACACACTCACATTGACACTCCAACACGCACGCACACGCACACACACAAATATCGTATTGGAATTGACCAATACTTACTTACTTTCTCGTGTTCTTCTTCTTATTATTTTTACTTCTCGTGTGGCTTTGTTCTACTTTACTTTATTTTATAGTACTACAGATATTGATTACTGTATTGTTAGAATAAGATCTTGCAAGAAAGGCATTTCACTTTACTTGTGCACGTGACATTAAAACTTATCAAAAGGGGGAATGAATTAACTTTATATATTCATTTATTTTTTAGAGGCAGACAACAGGCACAAGCAGAGCCTGTCTGAAATATTTGCACAGCCAAGTACACTTCTAATTAGACTTATCTCCCTCCCTTAACTCCTGGGCAGCTCTGGATCCTTACAGATTATAAGACTGGGGAGACAAAGATAATGAGAGAGAGATAAACAGAGAGAAATAGAAAGACAGAGACAGGCAAAGAGGTTCCATACCTCCTGCCAAGAAATGGGGAATCTTTCATTGTAACTGGCATTCAGACCTACCACTGTACAGTACAGGTATTGTCCAATATCCCTATTGGACCTGTGTACTAAGATAGAGTGAGATAACACACACACACACAAACACACACACCCACACACACACACACACACACACACATACACATACACATACACATACACATACACATACGAATACACATACGAATACACATACACATACACATACACATACACACAGACACACAGACAGGGAATAATGACATTTGTGACACTAACTATTCCAAATGTGTATGAATCTGTACATTTCCTTACTGAAAGTGAAAAGTGGGAATCGACTTGTGGTCGATTCATGACTTGTGGTTTTCATGAAAGCAAATCAGACATAATGAGCTATCGGCTTGTCACTTGCCATCGACTTAACTGAGCGCCAAAATCTTTCATGACACTAAATGGCGGAAAGATACTCAATCTACCTCTACTGTCTGTGAATCTGAACTTTTTGTGAATCCTCTCTATTTGAATAAGTCTAAAGTCTGAGACTTTACTTTGTGTTTTTGGAGGGAAGAAGGTCACAGGGTCATCCAGGAGTGTGTATGTATGCCCCTCCCCACCTCAGCAGATGCGTGTACAGACCTGATAAATCCCCCCCAGAGCAGAGCCATCTTACACCTGACAGGCAGTAGCAGACGATGCCTGAGTGTAACGCAAGCTTCTTATTTTCAAAGCCTTTTACGTTTAATTCAGCTTGTGTCATGTTCATTTAGCTTTTTGAGACCCGCTGAAACAACTTTTCATATGACCACCACAACATGTCAAATCCTCAAAGCGCCACCACTTTGTCAACAAGAGCTCTGTTCTTATTATCGGATGTATAAGGTTACAAAATCTGACTTCTTGGACATAATGTTAGTGATATGTTAGGGAAAGACCCCACTGAACGGCTCAGAACATATTTGTCTTGTTAAAATGCATTTTAGAACATAAGGAAGTGAAATTTCACCAAAGCGTGTTGGGCAGAGTGGGCGGACATCATTGAATTTCAACCTTTTGCAGTCAGAAGGTATTGAAAATAATGAAATGCCTAGTCCATTGTCGATTCTCAGCACAGCATGTTAAAGCGTCTCAGTAACAGATGGAGTGTTGTGGACCAGTACACAGACCACCCAGATCAAAGGGTAAGCACAGCAGGCGTAAAAAGAAAACTGCCTCCAGTCACCAGCGAAAACAGGCCTTGGCTTTACCAGGTCGCCCCACCACGGGGGCAGTGTCATGGGAGCCATAAACAATCTAAGGAAGGATAAAAATGCAGGTGTTTGTTTTTCACCCCCCTTTCCAACAAATTCTGGGCATTTGCATACAGTTGTTGTGCGAAACAATGGCAGGAATCATCGGGGCATAGTACAACATGAACCAATTCCAAGACGGTTCAGCTGCAGGGAAGAGAAGCGCTACTTCACTCAACAGATACCAGTGGTACAATAAGAATCATTTGTCCTATTTCACACGTGTGTAATTGGAAATGTGTTTTTTTTTGCATATCCCACTCCCCCTGACACACCGTTGGAGAGTGGGGTCACGGCCAGGGGTCAGCCATTACTGTCTGTGACCCTGGAGAAATGAGGGTTAAGTGCCTTGCTCAAAGGCACATCAACAGATTCTTCCCTTAGTCAGCTCGGGGATTCCAACCAGCAAGCTTTCGGTTACTGGCCCAATGCTGCCCCAATGCTAGGCTACTTGACCCCAGCCTAACAGGCGATATAGAGGTGAAGGTGCTGTGTGAACCACTTCACAGAGGGAGTAAGATCGTGTCCCAAATGACACCCTATTCCCGAAATAGTGCTCTACTCTTGATAAGGGTCCAGTGCACTATATAGGGAAGAGAGTGCCTTTGGGACGCAGTTCACAACATCATGGACCGCCACACCACCACCCACCCTGCATGGGCTCCCAGTCCCCTCCCCCTGCTCCCTTTCATCCAATACACTCCCGTCCCTCTCCCTAGCGCCCACATTGATGACGCCGGGGGCAATAATTATGAGATCACATTTCACCCTCATCCTGGACTCTTTAACCATGGCTTCCAAGTCCCTCCCCATTTGGCTTCTTCACGGGACAAGAAAACTACAGACGGCGACTCAGAGAGTCTATTTTAGTCCCGTACCAAAACGAGAACTGATACCTTGTCGTTTTCTTCGGTTTTAAGAGTCCACCAGACTGAGCTGCATGGTACTCTGAGGATGTGTGTGTGCGTGAGGGAATCTCTCTCAGACAGAAAGCAGATGGAAGGAAGAGGAGGGAGGAGGGGGCGACGTGTTGGACATGGGAGATTGTTTCCAGGTCTGCCTCCTTTTGGGAAGTGCTGTGAGCACTAAAGGTCAAAGGGCGTGGGTAATCTTGTGTTTCATTAGCCGACCATCCATGAATATAATTAGCTTGAGGGCTCAGCAGGTCAAGCTGTTGCTCTCTGATCTCCCTCCATCACATTAAAGCAGGCACACAGAAGGTGCGTGTGTGTGGGATCTGTGTGTATACATGCCTGAGCACGGGTGTGTGCGGACTACAACATTTTAATTGTCACACAGATATTGTTTTGTTGAGTTTTCGTCTTGATTTAACCTACATCAGCTGCATTGATTGCCAGAGATGGTTGGAGAATTTTGCGCTTTGTTGTTCGATTGTTCAATTAAACCACAGACCTAAAAAGAATGCAGGAGACGAGAAGGTCACGATAACAAAAAAATCAACACTAAATCAAATACAGTAATTAGTCAGTCACGACGACCCTTTCACATGTTTTTCTCGGCCACTTCCGTTTAACCTCCAATTCCTGTTTCCTAGACCCAAGCACAATGCACACACCAATAAACCCATCCATGCATCTCTCTCTCTCCCCCTCTCTGTCGTCTCTCTCTGTCTGTCTCCCTTCCCTTCCTCCAGGCGGTTTCCTGGCAGAGATGTCAGTTAGACCCCGTTCTGGTGGTCAGCTCAGCTGCAGGCCAGCTTGGCCCAATCTCGCCTCCCTCACCTGTTGCTGCTGTCGCTGGGGTGACGGGGGTATTTTGGTAACCATGTGTGAAGGCGGCTGAGTGCCCCCCAGCGGGGTCGGGGTGGGTAGGGATGGGGGGGTGTGTGACTGGGCCTGATGGAGGGGTGACGCTGATGGGGACAGGCAGGCTGTGAGACAGGCCCCATCGTCCTGTGAAGGGCAGCGTCACACCCGCTCTCCTCACATCAACCCTGTCTGTCTGTCTGTCTGTCTGTCTGTCACACGCTCGTCTGACTACCGCTAACCCTTAAACAGGTCCGACGTGGAGAATGCTCCTCACTTAACTTTGAAGACAACCAGTGTGACAACCCACTGTAGCGGGTACATAGAACTGGTTTGCTAGATCTGGATAAAGATATTTCCCGTTTGACATAAAATGTCTACTTGATGGGCTGAAAGTCAAGTCAGTTTATAATAGAAATAAGGCACCTTGGGGGGTTTGTGGTATATGGCCAATATACCACGGCTAAGGGCCGTATCCAGGCACTCTGCATTGCGTCTTGCCGAAGAACAGGCCTTAGCCGTAGTATATCGGCCATATACCACACCCCCTCAGGCCTTATTGCTTAAATATCCCACTGACTTCATATTATGGACCTTATGATGGTGCCTACCTCCCACCTCCCATAGAGAAGACTTGGGAGGTTGCTGCACGGTATATGTAATTCTTTATCCATCACTATGATCAGAATCCATTAGCTCCTCTCCAAATCGCCCATACCTTTCTCATGCGTTCCTACCCTCTGTCTATCATTCCCTCCCCCAGCCCGTATCGTTGTAGGAATGCAGCCCTATCAGGCCTGCCCTGGCCCTGCCTGCCCCTCCCCAGGGCCAGATGGAAGTCTGTGGAGGTCCTCGGGGGTGCCCTGACTGTCTGACCTCTCCCACTACAGCATGGCTACACAGGGCTGCTCAGAGAGAGAGGCAGTGGAGCTGCACACTGCTCTTACATACACAAACAAACAGCTCAGACACTCAAATAACACACATCTCTACACAGGATAGATACGGCTGTTGCCACATGTCAATGCACAGGCCTGTAGAGTGTGAAAGCCAACCGTGTGTTTTGCTGTGCCGTTGAATAGGACAGTGATGACTGCGTCCCCTTAGGGATGGTTATCTCTTCCTGTGGGACTTATTGCTCCATTCACTACGCCACTGCACCGGCAGGCCTGTCTGGGTTGCTTAGTACTAGAGCAAACGACTCTGCTAAAGTCCTTGTACCACATCCTCTGCAACAAGTAGAATGTCTTGAAGAACTCCATGGATCTCTAGCTGGAGCTATGAATAACACACACCACAGGGCCGTGGGGGAAAGGGAGGAAAAGCGGAACAGAGGAGAGCATTTGACGTCATCTTTCTCTATCTCTCCAAACACACAGTGACTCATGGGGGAGATGAGCAGAGGAAGGGATCAGAGCATGAAAGCCTACACACAGACACACGCAATGGGACAAGCAGTCACGGCTCCGGCTACGCTACACAGTCCTGCATACATACAGTACATACAGGCAGAGGAGCCAGACAGCCATAAGCCTGGTGGATTTGATAGGTCAGCGTGGCTGGGTGAGGTGAGCCCTGCAGCTTGTCCCAGCACCGTGACAGGTCATCAGGGGTTAGACTCCACTGATCTGGTATTACCACACCATGCAGGCATTACCCAACATCCACTTTCCCTCATCACCATCACACACTGGGTGATACCTGAATCCAGCTACAGCCTGTGCTAAGCACACATCACTCACCTTTTACAAGGGTAAAACACAACAGAGCAGGAAAGATGTGAAAAGAGAGGGGTGAAGAGAGAGAGAGAGAGAGACAGAGAGAGAGAGAGAGAGAGAGAGAGAGAGAGAGAGAGAGAGAGAGAGGAGAGAGAGGAGAGAGAGAGAGAGAGAGAGAGAGAGAGAGAGAGAGAGAGGAAGCGAGAGATTCACACAGCCAGTGTCAACATTCTGGTATTTGTTACACTAATCTCTCACATGATGGCAGTTTAGAGTCTCACATGGTGAGTTTTAATCTCACCCACGCAGAAGTTGTTCATGAGAAAATCTTGTCTTAACAGAATCTATCGAGCCAGTCTGAGGAAATCACACTCAGTGAAGTCATCCAAACCCATAACTCAGCAGCATTGTTGCAGTTTTAACAGACATACACTACCGTTCAAAAGTTTGGGGCCACTTAGAAATGTCCTTGTTTTTCATGAAAACATACATGAAATGAGTTGCAAAATGAATAGGAAATATAGTCAAGACGTTGACAAGGTTATAAATAATGATTTTTAATTGAAATAATAATTGTGCCCTTCAAACCTTGCTTTTGTCAATCACAGCCTTGCAGAGCTTTGACATTCTAGTTGTCAATTTGTTGAGGTAATCTGAAGAGATTTCACCCCATGCTTCCTGAAGCACCTCCCACAAGTTGGATTGGCTTGATGGGCACTTCTTACGTACCATACGGTCAAGCTGCTTCCACAATAGCTCAATAGGGTTGAGATCCGGTGACTGTGCTGGCCACTCCATTATAGACAGAATACCAGCTGACTGCTTCTTCTCTAAATAGCTCTTGCATAGTTTGGAGCTGTGCTTTGGGTCATTGTTCTGTGTAGGAGGACATTGGCTCCAATTAAGCGCCGTGTACAGGGTATGGCATGGCCTTGCAAAATGGAGTGATAGCCTTCCTTCTTCAAGATCCCTTTTACCCTGTACAAATCTCCCACTTTACCACCACCAAAGCACCCACAGACTAGAGGTCAACCGATTACGCTTTTTCAATGCCAATACGATACCGATTATTGGAGGACCCAAAAAAAGCCGATACCGATTAATCTGACGATTTATATATATATATTTGAAATAATGACAATTACAACAATACTGAATGAACAATGAACACTTATTTTTTATTTAATATAATACATAAATAAAATCTATTTAGTCTCAAATAAATAATGAAACATGCTCAATTTGGTTTAAATAATGCAAAAATACATGGTTGGAGAAGAAAGTAAAAGCGCAATATGTGCCATGTAAAAAAGCTAATGTTTAAGTTCCTTGCTCAGAACATACGAAAGCTGGTGGTTCAATATTCCCAGTAAAGAAATATTAGGTTGCAGTAATTATGGAATTATGACGCGTCAACTATTTCTCTCTATACAATTTGTATTTCATATACCTTTGACTATTGGATGTTCTAATAGGCACTTTAGTATTGCCAGCCTAATCTCAGGAGGTGATAGGCTTGAAGGCATAAACAGCTCTGTGATCAAGCATTGCTAAGAGCTGCTGGCAAACGCAGTAAAGTTTGAATGAATGCTTACGAGCCTGCTGCTGCCTACCACTGCTCAGTCAGACTGCTCCATCAAATATCAAATCATAGACTTAATTATAATATAATAAACACAGAAATACGAGCCTCTGGTCATTAATATGGTAAAATCTGGAAACTATCATTTCGAAAACAAAACGTTTATTCTTTCAGTGAAATACCATTCCGTATTTTATCAAATGGGTGGCAACCTGTAATGCGATGCTACTGGTGGCAGAGAAGTCAGGCACAGGAGAGCGGAAACTGATTTACAACGGTTGTGTTTAATAACCATAAACCACCGTCAACAGAATAATTCAATAAATGGGTCAAACAAAACCCGGTACATACCAAGCACTACAACAAACAATTATGGACAAGGACATGGGGGGAAACAGAGGGTTAAATAAACAACATGTAATTGATGGAATTGGAACCAGGTGTGATGGAAGACAAGACAAAACCAATGGAAAATTAAAAGTTGGATCGGCGATGGCTAGAAGGTCGGTGACGTCGACTGCCGAACACCGCCCGAACAAGGAGAGGGACCAACTTCGGCGGAAGTCGTAACACAACCCGAAGAC
Source organism: Oncorhynchus kisutch (assembly GCF_002021735.2). Lineage (NCBI taxonomy): Eukaryota > Metazoa > Chordata > Actinopteri > Salmoniformes > Salmonidae > Oncorhynchus > Oncorhynchus kisutch. Next base: position 70,239,147 of record NC_034179.2, read on the forward strand.
TAAATATTGCTGTTACATTGCACAACCTTCAATGTTATGTCATAATTATGTAAAATTCTGCCAAATTAGTTCGCAACGAGCCAGGCGGCCCAAACTGTTGCATATACCCTAACTCTGCTTGCACTGAACGCAAGAGAAGGGACACAATTTCCCTAGTTAATATTGCCTGCTAACATGAATTTCTTTTAACTAAATATGCAGGTTTAAAAATAGATACTTCTGTGTATTGATTTTAAGAAAGGCAAAGATGTTTATGGTTAGGTACATTCGTGCAACGATTGTGCTTTTTTCGCAAATGTGCTTTTGTAAATCATCTCCCATTTGGCGAAGTAGGCTGTGATTCTATGATAAATTAACAGGCTCCGCATTGATTATATGCAACGCAGGACAAGCTAGTTAACCTAGTAATATCATCAACTATGTGTAGTTAACTAGTGATTATGTGAAGATTGATTGTTTTTTATAAGATAAGTTTAATGCTAGCTAGCAACTTACCATGGCTCCTTGCTGCAGTTGCGTAACAGGTGGTCAGCCTGCCACGCAGTTTCCTCGTGGAATGCAATGTAATCGGCCATAATCAGCGTCCAAAGATGCTGACTACCAATTGTTATGAAAACTTGAAATCGGCCTGAATGAATCGGCCACGCCGATTAATCGGTTGACCTCTACCCCAGACCATCACATTGCCTCCATCATGCTTGACAGATGGCGTCCAGCACTCCTCCAGCATCTTTCATTTTTTCTGAATCTCACAAATGTTCTTCTTGGTGATCCGAACACCTCAAACTTAGATTTGTCTGTCCATAACACTTTTTTCCAATCTTCCTCTGTCCAGTGTCTGTGTTCTTAATCTTTTTATTTTATTTGCCAGTCTGAGATATGGCTTTTTCTTTGCAACTCTGCCTAGAAGGCCAGATCCCGAAGTCGCCTCTTCACTGTTGACGTTGAGACTGGTGTTTTGCGGGTACTATTTAATGAAGCTGCCAGTTGAGGACTTGTGAGGCGTCTGTTTCTCAAACTAGACACTAATGTACTTGTCCTCTTGCTTAGTTGGGGCGGCAGGGTAGCCTAGTGGTTAGAGCGGTGGACTAGTAACCGGAAGGTTGCAAGTTCAAACCCCCGAGCTGACAAGGTACAAATCTGTCGTTCTGCCCCTGAACAGGCAGTTAACCCACTGGCCGTCATTGAAAATAAGAATTTGTTCTTAATTGACTTGCCCAGTTAAAATAAGATAAAATAAAATAAAAAATAAATAGTTGTGCACCGGGGCCTCACTCCTCTTTCTATTCTGGTTAGAGCCAGTTTGCGCTGTTCTGTGAAGGGAGTAGTACACATTCCCATGGAATAGCCTTCATTTCTCAGAACAAGAATAGACTGACGAGTTTCAGAAGAAAGTTCTTTGTTTCTAGCAATTTTTAACCACCTGTAATCGAACCCACAAATGCTGATGCTCCAGATACTCAACTAGTCTGAAGGCCTTCCAGTTTTATTGCTTCTTTAATCAGAACAACAGTTTTCAGGTGTGCTAACATAATTGAAAAAGGGTTTTCTAATAATCAATTAGCCTTTTAAAATTATAAACTTGGATTGGAACACAGGAGTGATGGTTGCTGATAATGGGCATCTGTAAGCCTATGTAGATATTACATAACAAATCAGCCGTTTCCAGCTACAATAGTCATTTACAATATTAACAATGTCTACACTGCATAATTTGATGTTATTTTAATGGACAAAAAAAATTGCTTTTCTTTCAAAAACAAGGACATTTCTAAGGGACCCCAAACTTTTGAACACTAGTGTAGCTAGGAGCTAAATCCCACTCAGTAAGAAGTTCACTAATGTGTGTGTGTGTGTGTGTGTGTGTGTGTGTGTGTGTGTGTGTGTGTGTGTGTGTGTGTGTGTGTGTGTGTGTGTGTGTGTGTGTGTGTGTGCGTGCGTGGGCACGTGTGCTTGCCTACAGTATACAGTGGCGCAAAAAAGTATTTAGTCAGCCACCAATTGTGCAAGTTCTCCCACTTAAAAGATGAGAGAGGCCTGTAATTTTCATCATAGGTACACTTCAACAATGTGTGTGTGTGTGTGTGTGTGTGTGTGTGTGTGTGTGTGTGTGTGTGTGTGTGTGTGTGTGTGTGTGTGTGTGTGTGTGTGTGTGTGTGTGTGTGTGTGTGTGTGTGTGTGTGTGTGTGTGTGCGTGTGTGTGTGTGTGTGCTCTACTATGGATGTGCCCTGAAACCTAAAACCAATACAGTATGTGTTAACGCTCTTTCCATTGCTTCTCTAATAATGACAGGAAAATCTCTGGAGAACTTTCAACAAGCCTAACTGCACCAAACAATCCATTAATTACAGGGCCACAGAGATTCTAGCTGGTCAATGGTATTGAATGCCTGTATACCAAAAGTAATTACAGGGGAGGGAGACTTATAGGACATTCTAAATAAATCAGTTACAACACAACATGTAAAAGCTGTGTTTATCTTTACTGTCCTTCATGAAACCCTTTGATACATGTAGTCTGCTGACAGTAAGGCCGATGGTGGAGGCTGGAGGGTCGTTCATCATATCCCACCTTTCTGAATATGGGGAAGGAGGGAGGGAGCAGCTCTCCTCTCCTGTATTTCATCTGTCTCATTTCCCTGTTAATTGCCTCTCCTCTACCTCTCTTCTCTCCATCCAGCCCCATGCATCTCCGATGGGGCCAATTATCTAGTCCTGTACATTACTATTTCAGCCCTGTGACAGAGAAACTGAAGGGGGAGGGGCGTACGCCCTCTGAGGGTGACACTTAGGGAGGAGGGAAGATGGAGGGGGGTTGGAGGGTGGTAAGACAGAGGGGTTGACATGGGGGGGGGGTTGTTTCCTGACTTATGTCTCGGAGGTTAGAGAATGTTCTTTGAACCATAATGTTTTAAATCACACCTCCTAGTTATTCTAAGAAATATTGTATCTTTGTGGATTAGGTTAGATAACTGTTCCTGTCGCCTGCGCCGCAATGTCTCACATTGTCATATTGTCTCTCTCTTTTGAATCACATTCTTAATGCTTAGAAGGTACATTTCCTCTTGAGATATTTCCCACTGTGTGTGTGTGGTTTTGTTTTACTATCCTTGTGGAGACAAGAACTCCTCACAAGGATAGTAAACCAGGAAAAGATGAACAAGTGGGGACATTTTGCCAGTCTCCACTTGGAAAAAGGCAATTTTAGGCATTGTAACGGCTGTCGTTGGTGGAAGAAGAGGAGGACCAATGCGCGGCGTGGTAGGTGTCCATTATTTTAATAAAACAACTGAACACCGAACAAAACAACAACGTGAATAAACGAAAAACCAAAACAGTCCTGTAAGATGATGAAGAAACACTAAACAGAAAATAATCACCCACAAAACACAGGTGGGAAAAGGCTGCCTAAGTATGATTCTCAATCAGGGACAACGATCGACAGCTGCCTCTGATTGAGAACCATACCAGGCCAAACACAGAAACACAACATAGAAAAAGGAACATAGACTACCCACCCCAACTCACGCCCTGACCAAACTAACACAAAGACAAAATAAAGGAACTAAGGTCAGAACGTGACAGGCATAGTGGTTAGGTTTAGGGATAAAATTAGGGTTAGGGTAGGATTAGAGTTCGGGGTTAGGTTTAGGGATAAAATTAGGGTTAGGGTAGGATTAGAGTTCAGGGTTAGGTTTAGGATTAGGAGTTATGTGTATGACCTCCTGCACTATACCACTGTATGATCTGCCTTGGTGTGAGCATTTTCTGAAGCTCACTGACTCTGCTCATCTTTGGCATCTGCCATCTCAGATCCACCATGTCCCATCACCTCTGAATATCCCTCCTTCGCTGATCACAACAACCTACCCAACAACACCACTGTTCCTGTGTGTGCCAAACACACAGTGGATCAATGGAGATATTTCCAATTCAACATTTTCAGTTTATTTAAAAAATGGAATAGTAACATGAAAGCCTTCCAGTCATGTTCCAGTCATGTTTGTCATTGTCATTTGCCTACAGTGTGATGTTTGATTAGGTTTTACATGAATGTTTGTTTGCCCAGTTCCATACTGATGACTTCTGATGAAGGAGGTGTAATTGTTGACACAGTTGCGTTGACCCATGGGTGTCTCCAAACCCCTTGCCGATATCTGCCGCTAGCTAGTCACTGAGCCGCAAAAAAGACACTAGATTGATGCTGCAGAAACAATTAAGGCAGGGCTAGTGGTGTGTGCTGGCATCGTTGACATGTCCCCCACGAGAAATTATTCATCACCGCCTGAATACCAACTAACAAAGGCAGATGTTTTTAACCAGCTCACAATGAATCGCCTTTGAGAGAGAGCGAGAGAATGAGAGCGAGAGAGAAAGAGAGCGAGAGAGAAAGAGCAAGAGAGCGAGAGGAGAGAGAGAGAGAGAGAGAGAGAGAGAGAGAGAGAGAAAGAGAGAGCAAGAGAAAGAGAGCGAGAGAAAGAGAGTGAGAGCGAGGTACGGGAATGTGTGTGAGTGTGAGTGAGGATAGCCTACTGTTGACAGGACTTCCATACTGCCTCCTCTTTTCCCCTCTGTGTTTATTGTAGTCATTCCAGATTTACAGGAACATTACCGCTACTCACCTTTCTTATTTTTTTTTTACAAACTTATGGAATGTTGTAGCTCCTAGGTCATATGACGGAGCGTCAAGACTGCTGTTCCCTAAACGCCTCAAACCTAATTTAAACACAGCAGCAACTGTTTACGACTCGACTAGGCCTTATACCTCCAGAAACAACACACATACAGCCGGTAGCTGTGTGGTAAATGTTACGGAGAGAGTGAGAGAGTTTCAGCTTGGTTGATCACAGACAGAGGGAACCGATGAATGGACAGCAGTGCCATTAAGAGGAAATATCATGCTGCCAGTCCTTTGTCACACATCTCCACGGCATTTAGTCCCGCCTTGGAGATAAGGCTTTCATGCGATATGACAGACTGCCAGCAAATCAAAGACACACAGAGAGAATGGGAGAGAGAGACAGAAGGAGAACAGAGGACATAGGGAGACGGATTATATCAATGCAATCAAATACAAATGAACTGGTCCCCCCCCGCTACCCAGCCCTGAAACTTCAACCCGTGTTGGAGTGTGAGACTGTGAGCTGCAGCAGTCAGCATATGAAGGTTCTCTGGCTATAAATAAGTGCATTATGAGACAGAGAGAGAGGCCGGTACGTTTTCCTCAAGCTCGTTGGCCTCTCCTCTCTTCGGCGCCCTGAATACCTCATCGCTGCGGCGACTGCGGTAACCTTGGCTGCAGTCTGCAATGTAGCTGAAGCGGGAAAGAGAGGTGCCCCTTCCTGTTTGATTGTCACCTGAGAGTTGTACAGCTGCTGCAGTGCACCTTCCCTCCACTCCCCTCTTCTTTCTTCTTGCCTTTAACTCCCCATCTGGGACTATGGGGAAGGGGAGCGGGAGGGGGAGGAAGGCAGGAGGGGAATCCTGTACTGTCCACACGCAGACAGTACACACACACACACACAATCTAGTTTCTCCAACATGTCGTTTTTCGAGGTCATCATTGATGTCCTGAATCCATGCATACAATTACTACAATATGACACACACTCAATTCAGTCCGGCAATCTATTCTAGACCTCCTCATACATACATACACTACCGTTCAAAAGTTTGGGGTCACTTAGAAATGTTGTTGTTTTTGAAAGAAAAGCTATTTTTTGTCCATTAAAATAACATCAAATTGATCAGATATAGTGTAGACATTGTTAATGTTGTAAATGACTATTGTAGCTGGAAATTGCTGATTTTTTATGGAATATCTACATAGGCGTACAGAGGCCCATTATCAGAACAACAGTTTTCAGCTGTGCTAACAAAATTGCATGATCAATTTGCGTTTTAAAATGATAAACTTGGATTAGCAAACACAACGTGCCATTGGAACACAGGAGTGATGGTTGCTGATAATGGGCCTCTGTACGCCTATGTACAGAAACTACCCCAAACTTTTGAACGGTAGTGTACATGCATTCATAAACACACACCAGGCAGCAAACATGTACACACACACACACACACACACACACACACACACACACACACACACACACACACACACACACACACACACACACACACACACACACACACACACACACACACACACACACATACACAGTCAGAGGGAGGGGGGGTCTAATTGGCTGCGGTTCAGTAGAGCTCAGTCACCTGAGTAGGAGTTGAGGAGGGAGTGGTAGAATGCCAGGCAGATTACTACACAACGAGCCAGAGGTTTTAGTAAAAAAAATAAAAAACTTTCTCTCTCTCTCTGTATTTGGCAAAATAAAAATATGTCTCTGAGGGCTTTTGATGAATGATGCGTTTTCTCTCTGACACATTCCATGCCCGTGAAGCGCGTGCCTGTGAAGCCCACTCAACTCTATAAATAATCCCCAGCAACCTGCTCCTCTCCTGGGCTCCTTCTGTCTCTGTCTCCCTGATAGGCCTGGAGATCCAGCAGGCCTTCACTCCAAGATTCACTATCCAGGCAGGCAAAATTTCTCTCTCTCTCTCTCTCTCTCTCTCTCTCTCTCTCTCTCTCTCTCACTCTCTCTCTCTCTCTCACTCTCTCTTCCCCTCCCCCATGTATTTCTCTCCCTCCCTCTACTACATCCATAAACAGATCATTCATCAGAACAATTTTTAAGGCCATATTTAGCTAAGACTGTGTTTTTTAAATAATTAAAAAAATATATATTATTATTTCTCAGTGCAGGTAAATGTTAATGGGCTATGGCTGACTTGGAGTACCAGAGAGGAACTTGTAATAACATAGTATTTACAGCCCCGGTCTGTGTTCAGAACAGGGAACAGGGAGGGGAGGTACTGTGGCTGTCTCATTGACTCTAGTTAACCAACATCGCCTGTTAACTCTTTTTATCTTCAACAATTAGTACAGCCTCTCCTTCATTGAAGTGAGATGATTCTGTCTTGATGAATTATAGTAGCTTTGATGCAATTTACAACTTCATTGCACAGTTCCTGTAAAGGAGACAACATGTAGGCCATGGTTGAGCAGGAGGCTGGAGGACTCAAGGTGATGGGGGGCTGTAGCCTGCCCAGTAAGGGATCGACTGCAGCGGGGAGGGAGGAGGGATGTCAGGGTCAGGTCTGCTGATGGATGGAGAGGAGAGAAATCAGAGAGGAGACAGAGTGGAGCCAGCTATCCACCCATAGGGCCAGCCAGGGGGAACGCAGGGAAAGCTTGAGGGAGCGGACCCTATTTTTAGAGCTGCCACAGCATGTTCTTTAAACCACCCGTCTGGCATCTCTTCGTCTTCTCTTAAGGATTCCCTCCGAGACTTCTGGACAGAGGGCGTGGGGGGGGGTGAGATGAAAGCAGAGAAGCCGGGAAAAGCTTTAAGAACACAAGCTGACACCTCAGCCCCCCATGTCACCTGACCCACTTTCACTGCATGGCAACCTGATTCCCCTGGTATGTAAGGACACAAACAAATGGATTGTGGGACTGATAGGAGGCTGAGACTGAGGCTGGGGATGAGGCTTGGGCTGGAGCTGAGGCTGGGGCTGAGGTCAGGTGAGGGCAGCCTTGTGGCCTGTGCGTGTCTGCAGGGTGTTAGGAGGTGCAGAAGGCTATTATCTCCTCAGGCTCAGTGCAGAGAGAGGTTCCCTGCGGCAGGGTCAGGGACACCACATTGAGCGGTGTTATTGACTACCATCACATTCATTGATTCTTGGAAAAGAGCACTGAGTGACACGGGAGAGAGACAAAGCGAGAGACAGAGAGAATGAAAAGTGAAAATCTTTGTTGGAAGGAGAGGCTGCCAAAGTTTGACAAAACAACAAACGTTTACTTGACATTTGGTACAAGTGCCTTCTAAGGTAGGTAGCCTAGCGGTAAGAGCGGGCCAGCAACCGAAAGGATGCTAGTTCAAATCCCCAAGCCAACTAGGTGAAAAATCTGAAGTGCCCTTGAGCAAGGCACTCAACCCTAATTGCTCCTGAAAGTCGCTCTAGATAAGAGCATCAGCTAAATGACTCAAATGTAAGGTTTGAATGTCAGGAGAGAGTTTTCATGGCCAATGCAACTGATGTCCCACCGAATGTCCGTAAATACGGGAGGGCTCTTTATGCTATGACATTGGCTGAGACTATTGTGTTCATATGAATGGGACAGAATTCAGCACCGCCTGAACCTGTATTGAAACCCAAGGTAAGTGTGAGGGTGTAGGAGGCCTGAGGAGATTTGCGTCCTCCATCATTTCACCAGTCTACAGAAGCTATATCCTTGATTGATTTATTTACACAAAGTACCTCAACCAAGGCTGTGTTCTCATTTTCTCCCATTCTACAGGTCCAGGTATTGGATATGACTACACTTATAGAAAATAAGATGCTATCTAGAACCTAAAAATGTTATTTGACTGTCCCCGTTTTGGTTCCACGTAGAACCCTTTCCACCGATGGTTATACATCGAAACCAAAAGGGTTCTCCTATGGGGACAGCGGAAGAACCCTTTAGGAACAGTTTTTTTCTAAGAGTGTACACAACCACTCACTCAGTTTTATTTTATGCATCACAACACCACTCTGCACCAAGGAGTTCCTCGGCAAACAAGCTGCTTTCTTCAGTGTGATGAGGGAACATCTATCTATTGTGCCACGTAAACAGCAGAGATAATGATCTGCCTTGGAATGAATCCTCCCAGGTCTGCTGTTTTCTCTGTCTCCCTCTGTCTCACTTTCTTTCTCTCTCTCCTTGTCTCTCATCATCATTTACTCAGCATTACGCCTAGCTAGGGTTGGAAAGCCACTGGTCATTTTCCACAGTTACCGGAATCTTCATTAATTTTGGTCATTAACAGATAATCTATGGTAATCCAGTTTGGTGCCAAAATATTGACAACAAATATATAAAGGATATGTCATGCTAAAAACCTCATATTTAACACTAATGGTATTCACACTAAGTTGATGGTTTATATTTAGGATATTTTTTTTTACAGCTTTGTCATTCTATTTTTTATTTTAAATTCAGCTTATTTGATTATTTGATATATTTTATGCCCTAGACATCCTAACCTCTCACCATTACCAATAATAGCAATAATAACTTAGACACCTGTCACGGCCGTCGAATGAAGAGGACCAAAGCGCAGCGTGGTGAGCGTACATATTCCCTTTATTAGAAATGACGCCGGCAAAAACAATAAACAACAGTGACGCTTAAGGGCTATGTGCCACAAACAAAGTTAACTTCCCACACTGAAAGGAGGGAAAAGGGCTACCTAAGTATGGTTCCCAATCAGAGACAACGATAGACAGCTGTCCCTGATTGAGAACCATACCCGGCCAAAACATAGAAATATAAAATCATAGAAAACAAAAGCATAGAATGCCAACCCCAAATCCCACCCTGACCAAACCAAATTGACATAAAAAGGCTCTCTAAGGTCAGGGCGTGACAACACCTACCTTTTTGAGAAAAATGTATATTATTTGTTAAACAAAATGTCTTTCTCTAAGCAACTGCAATTGCAATTTCAACACCTTTGCTGACAACAGGACGGTGGTAGAACTGATCACCGACGACGATGGGACAGCCTACAGGGAGGAGAACTGTGACCTGGCTGTGTGGTGCCAGGACAACAACCTTCTCTTCAACGTCAGCAAGACAAAGGAGCTGATCGTGGACTACAGGAAACGGAGGGCCGAGCACGTACCTATCGACGAGGCTGTAGTGGAGATTCAAGTTACTCGCTGTCGACCTCACTAAGGAATTAACATGCTCCACACACACCAACACAGTCATCAAGAAGGCATGACAACACCTGTTCCCCCTCAATAGGCTTAAAAGACCTGGTCTGTGTCCTCAGATCCTCAAAAAGTTCTACAGCTGCACCATTGAGAGCATCGTGACTGGCTGCATTACCGTTTGGTATGGCAACTGCTTGGCATCCAACCACAAAACGCTACAGAGGGTAGTGCGTACGGCCCAGTACATCATTGGGGCTGAGCTCCCTGCCATCCAAGACCTCCATACCAGGCGGTGTCAGAGGAAGGCCCCAAAAAAGACTCCTGCCAACCTAGTCATAGACTGTTCTCTCTGCTACTGCGCGGCAGGTGGTACCGATACACAAAGTCTGGAGCCGACAAGCTCCCGAACAGCGTCTACCCCAAAGCCATAAGAATGCTAAATAGTTAACCAAATAGCTACCAGGACTATCAGCATTTTGCTCTAACTCTTTTAATTCATCACATACGCTGCTACTACTGCTTATTATCTATCCTGTAGCCTCGTTGGGTATTTATTCCTCGTGATATTATCTTTCTATTATTTTTCAATTATTATGCAGCCCTATGTGCCACTGTAGATGTGACCCTGGTTGACTCAGCTAACAGGGGACTTCTCTACCGCCTGTTCAATGAGAATCAGGACATAACGCAGCCTGTCTCAACAGTTGTTTCATTACAACTAGCACATATGGAGCATGAAATGTGTCAGATTCAGACTGCCTTGGGTTAATTGCTAGACCTGTAACAAAATTGAGAATGTTTGAAAAAGTTTCAATCATTTTCAAATAAATCCCTTACTAGCTGAACCTGTTCACTTCTCCAGAGATATTATTGAATGATATGCACGGCACAATCAAAAAGGGAGACAACACAGGTACGTAAGCACCACACACACACACACACACACACACACACACACACACACACACACACACACACACACACACACACACACACACACACACACACACACACACACACACACACACACACACACACACACACACACACACACACACACACACACACACACCTTTTAATGCAGTGCCAAAAAAAGGAGGATAAAAAGAGAGGAGATAAGATGCTAAGTGGTTCCTCCAGTGTTATTCTGGCTCCTCTCCTGCAGTGCATGTGTAGCCCCATACTGTGTGTTGGCAGGCAGACTAACAGCACCACCTCCACCACAGCAGCTCTAGAGCCCAGCTCAGCTGCTACATCACAGCGATGTTTATGGGAGGACCTGCCCGAGCTAGTCCCTCTCTATTCCCTGTCATTAGGGTTCTCCATGGGGCGCTAACACTGCTGTTGCCTGGTGATAGCCGGGATTGAGGGACACCGTTGCCCCCCTACCCTACTCTACCCTACCCTCCCAACCCCGCTCCAGCCCTGTCTCTCTCCTGTGGGTCTCAGACCCCTCCGTTTTCCTACCTCCCTGACCACCACACCCTGTATGCATCACACCCTTGAGAGGAGAGTGTGTGTGAGAGAGAGAGAGAGAGAGAGAGAGATGGGGAGAGAAAGAGAGAGAGAGAGGTACTGCAGAGAGAGAAAATGAAAGAGGAGGTTTGGAAAAGATAGAAGAGATGAAGATAGAGGTGGAAAAATGATTTACAAATACATGTGAACTTGAACCTACACAGTAGGTACAATATTTCAAAAGCACAAATAAAAGGACACATACACACACACACACACATAAACACACACAGTGCATTACTCATAAATCTCATGGGACCACGTAAGGCATTTGTTTTGTTTGTTTCAAGAGGGAGAACAGTGTACAGTACTTGGTGGCTTCAACAACGACAGGCTTTATTTGTGGAGTGTATGCTTTGAAAGACCACCCGTGCTATGTGTGTGTGGGTGTTCAACAGCGTGGAGGGTGGACCAGGGGCAGGGCCGCTGACGGGGGGAGGGAGGGGGGGGCTGGGGGAGCGAGGGCGTAGGCAGGCACACACTCGGAACACAAAAAATCCTCATCACTACAAAGCATTATTAATCACATAAATGAACCATGTCACTCAAACTCCACATTCCTGATTGGAATATCTCTTGAATTAAAGCTCAACAACAGAGATACTGCTAGACTCAAAGATAAACAAGTTTCCATGAATTACTCAACCAAAATGAATACGTGTGCTCAGTACTGAACAATTAAGAAACGTCTATGTGAACAACAGAAATTAATAGTGTTTTGAGTGTAGGGAGCTCAGACTTGTTTTAGACTGTCTCTGCTTGGGAAATGAATGGTGTTTCCTCTGGCTTAGTGAACTCTCCAACCCGTACAGTACTTGTAGCAGCCTACACTCCACAGGCAGCTTGTCTGTCTACTGCCTGCAGGTAGGGAATTCTACAGTCCGGGGGTCCTCTTTAATCCATAAGAAATATCTGCAGTCGTTTTCCCCCCTCTTCATCCTGAAAGTCCCCCGCGGCCCAGCAGAAATATTGTCGTTTCGCTCTTCTTCCAATCAGCCATGTCTTCAGAAAGTAGCACTATATTGACTAGGAGTAAATACGGCCACCATTTCTCTTCTTCTTATCAATCTAATGTGTTTAGGCTACTGGACCTTCTTTAATCATTGGGGCAGAGGAATTGGCAGCCCCTGTGTCATTTTGCCGGTGATTTAGCATGTGCCACCGTGGCCATCACCCTGATTTACTAAAGTAATTATGGACAAGGGCAACGTCGTCCCAACACTGGCACAGGTAGGAGGCAACATTGTGGTAACATTGCAGGAAGGCGATAAAGCCAGACAAACATTTCAAAAACATTGGGAGGGATGACAAAAAGGAACTGAAAATGGGGGGGGGGGACAGAAAATGAGAACAAGCGCTTAAATCTCTACCCTTTTCTCTCTCTCTCTCTCTCTCTGGTTCTCTCTCCCTATGCGTTTGTAAAGGGAAGGACAGAGAGGACACCCGAAGGATGAAATGGCATACTGAAGTGCATCCTCTCACACACACAAACACACACACACACACACACACACACACACACACACACACACACACACACACACACACACACACACACACACACACACACACACACACACACACGACTGAGCTAATCTTATCAAACACAAGGGAGAGAAAAAAGCAGCAATTGGTCTAATCCTGTAACATTGTCTTCAGACAGCAGACGTATTTCTGAGTCTGAGTGCAGCAAGGGATTCACCTTCAACAGGAAAAACACAGGAAAACATCTCTGTATACAGTGGCCCAATACCCATACTTGAGTCCTGAACAGTAGGCCATTTGAATATGCGGGGGGAAAAATCTAGTTTAATAGTATGCCACATTTTGAAAACCGAGTATACATTAAATGCCCGGATGTCAGACTCATTTCGACTCTTCATCTAGTAGAATTCGGTGCACACTTCTCCACAATGCATTGGAAGAGTTTGACTGCGAGTGATAGGCCCTAGTTCTTTTCAAAACAAGGCTACTTAATTGGGAAGATGCCCAAAGCTTCTGCTGTGGCGTTCAAATGTGGCTAAGTAGTTTAAAGGTCTCCTTAAAATGATCATTTTTTCCCCCAAAATGGATGACTGTTTAAAATAAATAGTAAACCATCTTTTGATTTCTAAATGTGTCGACCTATTCCATTTTTGTATTTATGGATCAAGCCTTAGAGGTCATTCTGATCTCATTCCCAATGATCAGTGCTTTAGTTTATTATGCTGCTGTCCAGTGGTTCTGAATTTGCGATGCACCCGACTGTCCACATTTAGCCCTTTGTACATCAAAGGACTGACGTTTTGATGTGTGTACTAGACTATTTGATTTCATTCATATACTGTATATTACAGCACTTTGGTTTCACTAATAAATATGTTGAAATGGAACAAAATGATCTGTTTCTGTCTTCAGTCCTTTGTAAATAAGATAAGATGTGCTATATGGTCCACTATGTTATGGGCCCAATGTGATAGTCTGCCTATAACCAGCCTGAGTAGGCCTAGAACTCCATTCCTATTCTATTCAGAGTTTAGAAGAAATTAATTCAATTGTAAATGAGCTATTATAAGGCTGGTTATTAATGCGATGCATGTCTGTTGAATATTGAAAAAACCACCCACACTCGGCCCCGCCCTACCAACTCAGGCAATCAGGAGCCGCCCTACCAACTCAGGCAATCAGGAGCCGCCCTACCAACTCAGGCAATCAGGAGCCGCCCTACCAACTCAGGCAATCAGGAGCCGCCCTACCCACTCAGGCAATCAGGAGCCGCCCTACCAACTCAGGCAATCAGGAGCCGCCCTACCAACTCAGGCAATCAGGAGCCGCCCTACCAACTCAGGCAATCAGGAGCCGCCCTACCAACTCAGGCAATCAGGAGCCGCCCTACCAACTCAGGCAATCAGGAGCCGCCCTACCAACTCAGGCAATCAGGAGCCGCTACTAAGTTGCGGCCGTGGCATACTGCATACTTTTTACTAAACTTTACGTGCTAAATAGTATGTGATGATGAGTACATAGTATGTGATGATGAGTACATAGTATGTGATGAGGAGTACATAGTATGTGATGATGAGTACATAGTATGTGATGATGAGTACTTAGTATGTGATGATGAGTACATAGTATATGATGATGAGTACATAGTATGTGATGATGAGTACATAGCATGTGATGAGTACATAGTATGTGATGATGAGGAAATAGTATGCAGTTTAAGTATGTTGTTTGCAGTACGCTAATTTGGGTATTCGGGCACGGCCAGCGAATCAGGCTGCAACACAGAGGACAAACTACAGACTCCTTTAGTCCAGTGTGTTATCTAGCATACATTACCTTGTTCTCATTCAGTATTATCTCATTGGGCCGGCAGATTATTCCTAACCACATTACCTGACCAAGAAAAACCTCAGGCCATAGAGAGAAAAAACTTCACCCTCGTTGTAGACTACAACTGGTGGGGTAGCATGGTCAGGAAATCTCCTTAGACAGTTTCAGAACCTTTAGGCAAACACCTGCAATAGCACAATAACCTCTATCTCGAGTCTCACTTTACTTTGATGGGCTAAATGTCAATGTCTATCAAATGTCAGATGATTGCTTTTGAAACAGGATAACTATCAGCTGCCAATTTGCTGGCATATGAGTGAATTCATACAGCGCTAATGACCTTTTGACGACTTAGCTCAGCGTAGCCGCGTTGTGCTTTTCACTCATCAACCTGTCTCGGATAGATAGCAGGTCAATTATATGCTGACAAACGATATAGTGACAGAGAACGAGCTAAAGAAAAATAACAAATATTGTGAGGTGACACGGCAGTATTGAATTTCATTCTTATAAATAATAATGCGTTCTGTCACTGAAAGCGGTGAATTCTAAAACCATTTATCACAGACTAATAGCGTTTGGATAGCGTTTTCAGATACCGTGCTGGCTGCCTGCCTGCACACCACGAGGTATAGCTGTTAGAAGCATAAAGCCTTTAGCGAATGCTAATCTGGCTCTGCCAGCTAAACCCTGGACTGTTTATTACAGTTCATTCAAAAGAAAATAAGAGACATTGTGCCATGGAGTTAATGAGATTTCTGTCATGTCTTACTCAAGTAAGCCTTGTGCAATGGCCATAGGGCCTGTTTCTGTAGCGTAAAGCAGCTCGATGTACAAGCATATCCACTGGACAGGACGCTTATATAGTCAGCCATTATTTAGTCTGAATAAAGTCTGCCCTGTCATTGTGAGATCCCCCCTGTCAGACAGAGCTATGGATGTAAGGACTGACCATCCATGATACAAAAATGATCGCTTTAACCATGTTAACATTGTTTACAAACATTGGACTTAAAAACAAGCTTATATTCTGGGTTCTGATGGGGTACGACAGTTGAACTATGATCATGGGGCATTTTTGGGGTTATATTCTTCGAGAACATCCGTCTTCCCACTATACACGCCTTGCCATGAGGCGAAGGACTGGTCCCTTAACATCTCTTATCTGGCCCCTAACTCCAGTCTACCCCATTAGCCCTGTGTGGCGAATACGAACGCAGCTGAATCAAATGAGCATGCGGATCTGTATCCCAGGCCGGTAGGTATCCATTCTCAGTGTGGACAAAGGACCTGACAGATCTCTCTCTGCATGGAAGCCTTTCTTCCTGTAGCCTTCTAAGCAATGGCATGGGAAATCCATTTACATCCTATTACAGCGTTTTACACACACTACATTCTTAGACCAGCCGTACCACTACATTACTGGGCACAGCCCAGGAAAAAGGGGGAAACGCGAGTGATGTACTGAGGTAGACATGCACAGGGGGAGAGATGGGGGAGAAAGATAGCGCTATGTTCATGTCGTTCACTCTTGTGCTATGCCACGAAGAGTTCCTCGCGTCAAAATAGAGTCAGGCCTTGTGTTGGAGACACTGACGCAAAGCTTTGATGTCGAGATTCTGCGGATTCGTTCGCTTTACCGCGGTACTTTTAAAGTGATTTCCAACATCTAACTTGTAGAATGGTTGTGGTTGTGCTCCATTTGCACCCGCTGACGTCTGGGAGTAAAACTCTGTGAACAACTGATGCACTCCCGCTGGTTGTCAACGCTGCACCAGCTCCGGTCACGCGGCTAACACCTAGTTTAGATACGGGAAACTAGACTCACACAGAGGCAACAGGCAATGCAGAACTACAAGCACCTGACATCAGCAATAAAAAAGGATATCATTTTTCCATGCGCTTTAAATTCAATTGCAGATGAAAGACTGGTGAAGGGATATTAGAGATATTAAAGATATTTCCCTCTCTTTTCGAAGTGATGATGACTGGCTTTCTGTCAGCGGAAAAGCAAGGAATTGATTGGGCGCCGGCTTGTGTTGGTGAGATCCGGTGACGCTAATCAATGGCTAATAAAGTAGGCAGTACTTGGAATAATGGATAGATATTCCATTCTGACATATGTTACCATGGGGGCAGCACAAACCACTGTCAAAATCACAACACCACAACATTCCTTGTGGTCGAACATCTACGGACATAATTAATAGACTTAACAGTCTCAGAGTGATGTTATTGCTCTAGATAAGCTAACGCGAGGGTTCAGACACTCTAGCCAGTATCAGATGTACTGGGATGTGGACTGGGCTCTAATGAACCATGAGAGCTTCCACATACAATATCTACAACATGGCTTAATGAACGATTGGCTCGATATCAAAGTGAGGGACGGCGCGTCTCCACCTACACTCTCAGGGACGAGGCTACAATACACTTCCATTCTCCCAGCACAACCAGGGTCAAGGTCTACATCTGTAGAACACAGCAGCAGATGGGTAAGGGAATACAGTAGTGTACACTTTGTACTCTGCATGTATTTGCTGACAGAGAGAGAACAAGAGGAACACTGCAACCGCAATAAAGGACAAAAAATATATCCTCCCTTTCACATTGAGCTAATGACACAGAAATATAAGTCATTTTATTTCATGGCAGTAAGTATATCTATCTTAGTCTTCACAAGAAACAAAAATATAATGTCCGAATAAGATTTGTCAGCTGAATTTGAGAGAAAAATTGACTTAAAGATGAAAGTTCACTAAATCTATTCGGTACCTCGCAGCCCCCTCATTAATTGAAGGGTTGAGGGTTGAGGTTAATGGTTAGGTTGCCCAGCATCTTGATGCCTTTCATTTGTTAATTCATACTTGCACAAGGTCAGCAGCACCTACAGAACAATAGACATATTTTTTTTTGCCATTGAGTGGGTGGAGAGTAGGTGGAGCTAAAGATCCAGGCAGTAAGGTCACATTTTAATGTTTGACGAAATACCTTTGGGGTACGCCATTCCATTAGACTAGTGTGACAATGCTTTTACAACCAGAGTGGATGGGACATTGATCTGGACTCAGAACCTGTTGTGTAACAGTTACAGGTCAGGGGATTCATCGTCAGTAGCAAGAGCAGGAGCACTGATGCATGTCAGTGAAGGATCCAGTTCAGTACATCCCTCTCTCATTGCCATGGCGATACGGGTGAAGAGCATCCATCTCTCACTGAGAAGAAGCAACAAACAGGCTCGGTATGTCGTTTCAGTCGGCACAGTGGCATGATTCATGGTGTTGAGCCGTTAGCCACGAGGTTAGACATGATGGTGACCCTAAATAGCGGGATTATACGGGGATTGAAGATGTGAGAGACCCATATATTTCAATAAATAAACATATACCTAGAAATATATGAAAACGGACCATTTTGTAATATGTCCATATATTACAAAATATACAAATATATGTCGATGTTTGGAAATGACATGTAAGTGAACATAGGGACTGAAGTTGTGAGTGCTCGGAGTGTATAGCTGCTGACTGGAACATAGTCTCTACTCAAAGCCTCCCCCGGGACATCTGTCTGCAGTGTTGAAGGGGAGATGTAGGGGATAGAGGGCAGGACAGTGAGACATAAGGAGTGGAGCTGCTGACCTCACATTAAGTCTGTTAATTATGATATGAGGGGATGTGATGTCTCTCGGACCTCTGAGTAGTATGAATAATGCTGAGTCAGCAAGCTGGATGCACAAGTCATCCACATTCCAGTTTCTATATGAGGATTTAACAAAGTCAATAAACACACAAGACACTTGCACTTACAGCCCCTCTGCGACTGTTAGACTTCAGTCTGCCCAGCAACCTGCCCAAAACCCTAACCGCCCACAGAGAACCCTGTGAAGCACTAGCTCGCAGCTGTTCCCTACACGCTGCACACACACACACACACACACACACACAAACTGCTGTTTTTCTGTCGATCCGTTGACTCAGCACTATTCAGCTGGTGTTCACCCTCAACTGCTTCCTTTTAATGTTCTGACTTTAAAGTAAAAACTGGGCCTCGTGCACATCGTCTTTCCCTCGCCGCCCGTCACGCCTTCACGTCAGACAGCAAACGCTAGAAAACCGGACAAATCTCTGAGACAGAAAGATGACACTTACTGTCTGGCACCATTTGTCAATACCTTACTGCCTGAAACCAAGTATGATGGAGCCAGAATGATGTTACATTGTGAAGCTGTGAAGCCTTCCATAGCTCCATACATCCAGGCAACTTCACACATTTCCTGAAACGAAGAACCTGGTCTGATGTCATGGGCAGACAGTCCAGATAATCTCCACAGCTGAGGCGGAGCCTGTTCCAATACCACCACCACAGGGATAGGAGATTGCATTAACCCCAGCCAGGAGCAGTAGCCAGCAGAGGAACAGGCTTTAGAGGCAGGAGCCATGAAAAACACTACAGTACACCGACTACCCTCCGTTCTCCATCTGGTCCAATGGACAGCCTGTCTCCCTGTGCTACCAATCCAAGGCCTTCAGCCAAGCCACTAGATCAGCCAATCATGCCTGGGTGTGAGGACAGAGATAGTACAGAAGGTCAAGATGGCCAAATACCATGTTCCTTTGCTGTGCTGAGGAGGATTATGATCCCTATAAGAGCTACGTGGAGAGGTAGTCACTACCCACTGGGCACACTGGTTGAATCAACGTTGTTTCCACATTATTTCAATGAAATTACATTGAACCAACTTGGAATAGACATTGAATTAATGCCTGTGCCCAGTAGGTAAGATGTGCATTGAAACCCATGTTATACCGTACAGTTCCTATATAAACAAACATTTTGAAAGCTACTCTGAAAAGCCACATTAAATCCTACGCTGAAACCCCACATAAAGCTACATCAGATCTACAGTAATAAAAGTCGCTACGCTCTCCATCGGTACAGATGCACTAAATCCTTGCATCAGTCTCCCTCTCATAGAGACTCAACAGAGAGGTAGTGACACCTCAGGGGACTGAGCTGAGCCAAGCCATTTGGCACCTGGAATCCCCCAACATCAGCCTCTTTAGTCTACACACTCATTGACACATACGCAACAGGCTAGCTACACGCTAACTAGTGTACATGCATGACAGCCCCAACATGGAGATCAAACATAGAATAGACAAGTGACTGCACACAAACATGTTCATGCATCAGAATATGACATCACACGTCCTGTCAGAGTCAGATCAATACTGTGAGGACTCGAGGCATCTGCAGGCTGCACTGAAGATGCTCATGCCTGATAACTGCGCGGCTCCTATATCGCTTCTGCAGCGATTGCTCTGGGAAATGTGATCCTCTCTCTTGTCTCCATGCACGCACGCACACACACACACACGCACGCACACACACACACACACACGCACACGCACACACACACACTCACACACACTGTCTGCTGCGGCGCTGAACAGGGGTGCAGGAGGGAAGGGGAACTACTGGGGAGAAGAGGGAGGGGAACATTTTATTACAAGGACAAGCTCAAGTGCAGACAAAGGAGAATAACAAGGTTAGCTGAAAAAAGGAGGTGGAGGCTGGTTAGCTGAAATGGGGGTGTGTGTTCTTACACGCGTGTGTGTCCAATCGTGTGTGTGTGTGTGCACATGCGTGTTGTGTGCGTACATGCATGAAATGTGTGTGTGCGCGGTTGTATGTGTCTATTAACGACTCCCGTGGCATGCAGGTCAGCTCTGCCTCTGTTCCACTCCGGTGCACTGGCATCAGCATTTGATAAACTAGCCTGTAATCCGATTGCTCTGCAGTTAACTCTTAATCTAATTTGGCACCTGCCCAATCTTTAACTGACCACTACATAACCTCCCTCCACCTCCTTTTTCCTCTCCTCCTCTGTCCCTCCATCTCCTCTCCTCCTCTCCACCTTCCTCTCCTCCTCTCCATCCCCTCTCATTGGAATATACTATATTACATGTATCTCCTTACCTCATTCCCTCTTTCACCTTGACGTCTCCCTCAGTCCCTCACTTCCTTTCACAACACTGTGAGTATCTCTCCATGACCCCAAGCATGTCCCTCCCTCCCTCCCTCCCTCCCTCCCTCCCTCCCTCCCTCCCTCCTTCCCTCCCTCATGGGAAATATAAGTGAAGAACAAAAGTGAAATAAGCCATCAGAAATGAACAGTAAACACACACACAAATGTTCTACTATTTGCTATGTACAGTGTCCTAACAGTGTGCTAACAGTGTCCTAACAGTGTCCTAACAGTGTCCTAACAGTGTCCTAACAGTGTGCTAACAGTTGTAGTATGAAAGGGAATGGAAAAGATAAATATTGGTTGGTTGTATTTATAAAGGTGTTTGGGCTCCACTGGTTGCCCTTTTCTTGTGGCAACAGGTCACTGCGGCATTCCTGATGCTCCCCCTTCTCCTGCTTTCTTTCCCCCTCCATCCGTTCCATCTCTTTCTTCCCCTCTCTCTACCTCCCTTCCTCTTATTTCCTTGCATGCTCCTACTTCACTTGCACTCTCCCTCTCAGAGCCCTGCTGCTAGCTCCATGTCGTGCCATGCAGGGCGACAGAAATGTCAACCTTTTGAAATGGAACGTACATGTTGAATTGGAAATATCTCCAAGGAGGGATCAGGTGATAGGAGATGGTGGATCTGAGATATTGGATACCAGAGATGAGCAGATTCTCTCTCTCTCTCTCTCTCACACACACACACACACACACACACACACACACACACACACACACACACACACACACACACACACACACACACACACACACACACACACACACACACACACACACACACAAACACACACACACACAGAGAACTATCTTAAAAGATCAAATGTGCTCTGTAAGCATTAAAACTGTGATTCAACAGAGAGAGACAATATGACAATGTGAGACATTGCGGCGCAGGCGACAGGAACAGTTATCTAACCTAATCCACAAAGATACAATATTTCTTAGAATAACTAGGAAGTGTGATTTAAAACATTATGGTTCAAAGAACATTCTCTAACCTCCGAGACATAAGTCAGGAAACAACCCCCCCCCCCCCCCCCCCCCCCCCCCCATGTCAACCCCTCTGCCTTACCACCCTCCAACCACCCTCCATCTTACACCCCTTACCACCCTCCTCCCTAAGTGTCACCCTCAGGGGGCGTACGCCCCTCCCCCTTCAGTTTCTCTGTCACAGGGCTGAAATAGTAATGTATAGGACTAGATAATTGGCCCCATCGGCGATGCATGGGGCTGGATGGAGAGAAGAGAGGTAGAGGAGAGGCAATTAACAGGGATATGAGACAGATGAAATACAGGAGAGGAGAGCTGCTCCCTCCCTCCTTCCCCATATTCAGAAAGGTGGGATATGATGAACGACCCTCCAGCCTCCACCATCGGCCTTACTGTCAGCAGACTACATGTATCAAAGGGTTTCATGACGGACAGTAAAGATAAACACAGCTTTTACATGTTGTGTTGTAACTGATTTATTTAGAATGTCCTATAAGTCTCCCTCCCCTGTAATTACTTTTGGTATACAGGCATTCAATACCATTGACCAGCTAGAGTCTCTGTGGCCCTGTAATTAATGGATTGTTTGGTGCAGTTAGGCTTGTTGAAAGTTCTCCAGAGAGTTTCCTGTCATTATTAGAGAAGCAATGGAAAGAGCGTTAACACATACTGTATTGGTTTTAGGTTTCAGGGCACATCCATAGTAGAGCACACACACACACACACACACACACACACACACACACACACACACACACACACACACACCCAAATACCTTCAGACAAAATAAAAATACATTCACAGCATACAAGAGTAGCATACTAATTTAATACAGGCACGCACACACACATGTACACACACACACACAAATACCTTCAGACAGAAAGAAAAATAAATTCACAGCATACAAGAGTAGCATACTAATTTAATACACACAGCCACACAGCCACACACACACACACACACACACACACACACACACACACACACACACACACACACACACACACACACACACCAGGGCCCTCTCTAGAGCAGAAGTGGCAGGTAAGAGTGTGGTGGCTCCGCAGGGGACTGCATTGTCACAGCCACACAACGCTTTCCCACAATCCCCCCTGACAATGTCCCTTCCTCACAGCCGGGAGGCACAGTCAGGCAGGTGGGTAAACACACACCTGCGTCCCCTTCACACACACGTACATGCACGCATGCAGACACATACAAACACACAAACATACACGCAAGCGTGCGAGCTTGCACACACTCACTGACACAGTCTGGCACCAGGAAATTACTGTCCTTTCTCATCGGGACCCTGTGAGCGAATTCAATCAATCCCAGTGTGCAACATGACTTTCTACAGCATGAATGTCAATAAACTACCGATAGAGAGAAGCAGGGAAACAGTCAGCTGGGTGGAAAACAATAGAAAATGGCTGGTTAACCCGTACAGTGCTGGTCCCATGGTCCACCCTTATAGGGCATCTCGGTTCCCTGAACCCCTACTCGACATTCTCCCACAACGCAGCTAGTCTTTGCTCATCTAAAGCAGTCCTGTGAGCGTGCACACACACACACACACACACACACACACACACACACACACATCACGGTAAATAATTGTTATTAAATAATGTACGGCCTCTAGTAAGTCTAAGTCTAACTCACAGGTCTGGAGGGTTTGGATCTGTGCCAGCTTGTTTTGTTTTGCCTCCCCTCTCCACTCCAGTCCTTTCATCTCCCTTTGTCTCTGCCTTCCCCTAATTTCTTCTCCCTTTATCTCATCTCCCCTCCTTTACTCTCCCCAATTCTTCCCTCCCCTACTCTCCACTTCTCTCCGGGGCTGCAGAGAACCAGGCCCTCAATTAGTCACTGGCTTTGGGATAATAAGGTCATTTTGTCACCCCCTGTTGAACTCTGGGTTTGTTGGACAGATGGAGAGAAAGAGAGAGACAGAGGGGTGGTGAGGCCGACGTTGAATGGGCCACTCTCGAGTGCCGCTATCTGGGCCAATCACAATCACACAATCAACACCCACAAGAGCCGTTACATAAACTAACAGGTCACTTCAACCTCAACCTTGCCTTGCTGGTCCACAGCACACACTCACTCACTCTCACACAGACACTCAGATGAATTGATTCAAGGTGCTGATCGTGAGTCATTTGGAGACGGAGAGAGAGAGAGAGGAGTAGGCCATTAATAGGGATGGAAAACATTAGGAGAAATCTGGTACAGCATTGAAGGGTGAAGGAGCAGGAAAGCATGTGACTGCAAAACAACGCACAGGAGGAAGTGGATACTGGCAGGGAAACAGATTTCCCAACGCAAACATAAACACACAAAACAAAACACACACAAACAGAATCCCGCTCTTCCTTTCTCTCTCTCTCCTTACTCTCTGTCACCTCCGCCGAACCTTCTCCTCCTATCCCCCATCACACACTGTCTCTTCTCTCATCGGTGACATCTACTTTTCCTCACAGGAGGCAGTGTTCCTTGAAAGTCTTACTGTCAACCCCAATTTCAGTCTTTGCCCAACCCCTTGAAATGTAAAAAAGAAAAATGTAAGTATTCATTTTGGGGGTGGGTAAATGTAGTTATACCTGAACCCAACACTTTCTCACTAAGGCATACTTACCAGAAGTCCACTGGCAAGCTCTGATAATGTAATTATGGACATCGCCAACAAACACAAATCTGGACTGTTAACTCACAGTGGTAAGAGCACAGAGTTCCTGACATCTATTGCCACTTGCGGTGTAAGTTTGACTCCGCCATGGGGCGCAAGGAAATATAGACTCACATTTATTGTGGTATTGTTTTGGGAAGAAAGGTGCAAAAGTGCAACTCCTTGAAAATAAAGATTAGGGGCTCAATTCAATCCAACCTGCATGGCAGTATTTACACAGGAGCTCTTTTTCCAATGGTCAACTTAACTCACAGATTGGTCTTGGGTATAGTGGGCACGAGTTAGTAAAAAATACATAGTTTTGACATGTCCACCATCGTCATCAATTGTTACGATGGATGTAGCTACGATGGATCTCGTTATGATGGATGTAGCTATGATGGATCTTGTTACGATGGATCTTGTTACGATGGATCTTGTTATGATGGATGTAGCTACGATGGATCTTGTTACGATGGATGTAGCTACGATGGATTTTGTTATGATGGATGTAGCTACATTGGATCTTGTTACGATGGATCTTGTTATGATGGATGTAGCTACGATGGATCTTGTTACGATGGATCTTGTTATGATGGATATAGCTACGATGGATCTTGTTACGATGGATGTAGCTACGATGGATCTTGTTATGATGGATCTTGTTATGATGGATCTTGTTACGATGGATGTAGCTACGATGGATCTTGTTATGATGGATCTTGTTACGATGGATGTAGCTACGATGGATCTTGTTACGATGGATGTAGCTACGATGGATCTTGTTATGATGGATCTTGTTATGATGGATCTTGTTACGATGGATGTAGCTACGATGGATCTTGTTATGATGGATCTTGTTATGATGGATGTAGCTACGATGGATCTTGTTACGATGGATCTTGTTATGATGGATATAGCTACGATGGATCTTGTTACGATGGATGTAGCTACGATGGATCTTGTTATGATGGATGTAGCTACATTGGATCTTGTTACGATGGATCTTGTTATGATGGATGTAGCTACGATGGATCTTGTTACGATGGATCTTGTTATGATGGATATAGCTACGATGGATCTTGTTATGATGGATGTAGCTACGCTGGATCTTGTTATGATGGATCTTGTTATGATGGATGTAGCTACGATGGATCTTGTTACGATGGATGTAGCTACGATGGATCTTGTTACGATGGATCTTGTTATGATGGATGTAGCTACGATGGATCTTGTTACGATGGATCTTGTTATGATGGATGTAGCTACGATGGATCTTGTTACGATGGATCTTGTTATGATGGATGTAGCTACGATGGATCTTGTTATGATGGATGTAGCTACGATGGATGTAGCTACAATGGATCTTGTTACGATGGATGTAGCTACGATGGATCTTGTTACGATGGATCTTGTTATGATGGATGTAGCTACGATGGATCTTGTTACGATGGATCTTGTTATGATGGATGTAGCTACAATGGATCTTGTTACGATGGATGTAGCTACGATGGATGTAGCTACAATGGATCTTGTTACGATGGATGTAGCTACGATGGATGTAGCTACAATGGATCTTGTTACGATGGATCTTGTTATGATGGATGTAGCTACAATGGATCTTGTTACGATGGATGTAGCTACGATGGATCTTGTTATGATGGATCTTGTTACGATGGATCTTGTTATGATGGATGTAGCTACGATGGATCTTGTTATGATGGATGTAGCTACGATGGATCTTGTTATGATGGATCTTGTTACGATGGATCTTGTTATGATGGATGTAGCTACGATGGATCTTGTTATGATGGATGTAGCTACGATGGATCTTGTTATGATGGATCTTGTTATGATGGATGTAGCTACGATGGATCTTGTTATGATGGATGTAGCTACGATGGATCTTGTTACGATGGATGTAGCTACGATGGATCTTGTTATGATGGATGTAGCTACGATGGATCTTGTTATGATGGATGTAGCTACGATGGATCTTGTTACGATGGATGTAGCTACGATGGATGTAGCTACAATGGATCTTGTTACGATGGATGTAGCTACGATGGATGTAGCTACAATGGATCTTGTTACGATGGATCTTGTTATGATGGATGTAGCTACAATGGATCTTGTTACGATGGATGTAGCTACGATGGATCTTGTTATGATGGATCTTGTTACGATGGATCTTGTTATGATGGATGTAGCTACGATGGATCTTGTTATGATGGATGTAGCTACGATGGATCTTGTTATGATGGATCTTGTTACGATGGATCTTGTTATGATGGATGTAGCTACGATGGATCTTGTTATGATGGATGTAGCTACGATGGATCTTGTTATGATGGATCTTGTTATGATGGATGTAGCTACGATGGATCTTGTTACGATGGATGTAGCTACGATGGATCTTGTTATGATGGATGTAGCTACGATGGATCTTGTTACGATGGATGTAGCTACGATGGATCTTGTTATGATGGATCTTGTTACGATGGATCTTGTTATGATGGATGTAGCTACGATGGATCTTGTTATGATGGATGTAGCTACGATGGATCTTGTTACGATGGATGTAGCTACGATGGATCTTGTTATGATGGATGTAGCTACGATGGATCTTGTTATGATGGATGTAGCTACGATGGATCTTGTTACGATGGATGTAGCTACGATGGATGTAGCTACAATGGATCTTGTTACGATGGATGTAGCTACGATGGATGTAGCTACAATGGATCTTGTTACGATGGATCTTGTTATGATGGATGTAGCTACAATGGATCTTGTTACGATGGATGTAGCTACGATGGATCTTGTTATGATGGATCTTGTTACGATGGATCTTGTTATGATGGATGTAGCTACGATGGATCTTGTTATGATGGATGTAGCTACGATGGATCTTGTTATGATGGATCTTGTTACGATGGATCTTGTTATGATGGATGTAGCTACGATGGATCTTGTTATGATGGATGTAGCTACGATGGATCTTGTTATGATGGATCTTGTTATGATGGATGTAGCTACGATGGATCTTGTTACGATGGATGTAGCTACGATGGATCTTGTTATGATGGATGTAGCTACGATGGATCTTGTTACGATGGATGTAGCTACGATGGATCTTGTTATGATGGATCTTGTTACGATGGATCTTGTTATGATGGATGTAGCTACGATGGATCTTGTTATGATGGATGTAGCTACGATGGATCTTGTTATGATGGATGTAGCTACGATGGATCTTGTTATGATGGATCTTGTTATGATGGATGTAGCTACGATGGATCTTGTTATGATGGATGTAGCTACGATGGATCTTGTTACGATGGATGTAGCTACGATGGATCTTGTTATGATGGATGTAGCTACGATGGATCTTGTTACGATGGATGTAGCTACGATGGATCTTGTTATGATGGATGTAGCTACGATGGATCTTGTTACGATGGATCTTGTTATGATGGATGTAGCTACGATGGATCTTGTTATGATGGATGTAGCTACGATGGATCTTGTTATGATGGATGTAGCTACGATGGATCTTGTTATGATGGATCTTGTTATGATGGATGTAGCTACGATGGATCTTGTTACGATGGATGTAGCTACGATGGATCTTGTTATGATGGATGTAGCTACGATGGATCTTGTTACGATGGATGTAGCTACGATGGATCTTGTTATGATGGATGTAGCTACGATGGATCTTGTTATGATGGATCTTGTTATGATGGATGTAGCTACGATGGATCTTGTTATGATGGATGTAGCTACGATGGATCTTGTTACGATGGATGTAGCTACGATGGATCTGGTTATGATGGATGTAGCTACGATGGATCTTGTTATGATGGATCTTGTTATGATGGATGTAGCTACGATGGATCTTGTTATGATGGATGTAGCTACGATGGATCTTGTTATGATGGATGTAGCTACGATGGATCTTGTTACGATGGATGTAGCTACGATGGATCTTGTTATGATGGATGTAGCTACGATGGATCTTGTTACGATGGATCTTGTTATGATGGATGTAGCTATGATGGATCTTGTTACGATGGATCTACGCCCACAAACGTTAGTTTATTCTCCGCAATTAGTGCTGATCGGAGTACCTCCCTGACGATTTGTAGAACGCAAACACATTCAAACCGTTCTGATTGGTCCCAGAAACTGATGGGTTGGGCCAGAAGCAGAACACACGTGGGTAAAGTGGAGTTTATTGCTGATATTGCTGATGACTTTGTTTTGTACAACACCCCTCATTTTGATGTCTCCACAAACAAATTCAACAATGGCAGTCTTAGACTGAAGTATGTAACAAACACAGAGCAGTGGAAGAATTCCGTTTAGTCAGGGTTGATATCAAATCCAGTTCAAGTGAGTCAATTCAGGAACTATGCTCACATTCCAATTTTACTCAATACATTTCTATTAGACAAATTTGTAATTTAAATTGTAATTTCAGTTTACTACCTGAATTGACTAAAGGGCAATTCCACAGTAATGGAATTACGCTGAGACTCAGCAGATCTTCTTACTTTAAAATGTACACCAAACAAAAATCATTTAAAGTTTAACAAATCCACGATGCACAAGGACTACTTTTAACAATTTCCACAGAATATGTTACAAAAACACATTTACATGTAGAACTGTGCAGATACAAAGTTTGTAAAAATAATGAAATAGGGCCTCACGAGTGGCGCAGTGGTCTAAGACATTGCATTGCAATGCTTGAGTTGTCACTACAGCCAGCCCTGGGATTGAGCCCAGGCTGTGTCACAGCTGACTGAGACTGGGAGACCAATGAGGAAGCGCACAACTGGCCCAGCGTTGTCCAAGTTAGGGGAGGGTTTGGCCGGCCGAGATTTCCTTGTCCCATCGTGCTCTAGCGACTCCTTGTGGCGGGCCAGGGACCTGCAAACTGACATCGGTCGCCAGTTGAACAGTGTTTCCTCTGACACATTGGTGCAGCTGTCTTCCGGGTTAAGTGAGCAGTGTGGCATGGCAGGGTCGTGTTTCGTCTCTCCTGAGTCCGTACGGGAGTTGCAGCAATGGGACAAGACTATAACTATCAATTGGATATCACAAAAAATGGGTTAAAAAATATATAGTTGTCACGACATCCGCCGAAGTTGGCTCCCCTGCCTGTTCGGGCGGTGCTCGGCGGTCGTCGTCACCGTCCTACTAGCCACTACCGATCCCTTTTTCGTTTGTCTGTTGGTTTTGTCTTATTAGTTTCACCTGAGTGTATTTTAGCGTCCTTATATAGAGTAGGTTGTCCCGCCCTTGTTTTGTGCGGGATTGTTTTTTGTTACTCTGTAACTCTGTTACTCTATGGTGGTTTTCGTGTGTGTATTCTCTATTTGGTCCTATTTGGTCATGTGTTTGGGCTGGTCAATTGTTTGCGCCCTGTATGATGGCGTGATCGTTTTGTGCGCCGGAGAATAAATTGACTATCTACTGAACCCTGCTCTCTGCGCCTGATTCCACCCACCACTCCTAGTATCCCGTGACAATAGTAGTGATATTATTGCAATTCTGTTACCAAACTTTGCAAATGCACAGATTTCCAGTAAATGTATTTTATTGTTATTTACTGTATACATTTTTCAAAGTAATTATTGTGTATTGAGTTTTTTGGTTTGTTAAACTTTGAAATCAATGGCTTTGTTTGGCATACATTTTAAAGTGAAAAAATGGGAGTCTCAGTGTAATTCCGTTAACTGTGGAATTCCCTGAACTGGAATGGAAATGATCACAACCCTGGTCCCTCTGTTCTCCTGGAAACAGGCTGTGAAAAAGGCTTTCTGGAAACATCAAAAAGAACAGACAGTCCACTTTCTCAATAGAGTACCGAGACCTGGTGAAATTGGGTCTTTCTATAAACTAGGGGACCAGTGAGGATTTACTACACTGGACAACTTGTTACAGCTGTTGATTAGTCATTGATAATAATTCCCTTAAGAGAGGATCAGAACGATATTCAATAAAATTCCCACGTTGACTTAAAATATTATTTTCACATATTTTAGAAAGTAATAATAATTTGAATATCAATACATTGGCAAGGCCTAAAAAAAGCATTTAAGGGAAAGTCCTTGAATTTGAATAGTCAATGTCTGTATGATGTATTGTTGTATTTACCTTCTTGCCCTTTGTGCTGTTGTCTGTGCCCAAAAATGTTTGTACCATGTTTTGTGCTGCTACCATGTTGTGCTGCTGCCATGTTGTGTTGCTACCATGTTGTTGTCATGTTGTGTTGCTAACATTCTGTGTTGTCATGTGTTGATGCCTTGCTATGTTGTTGACTTAGGTCTCTATGTAGTGTTGTGTTGCCTCTCTTCTCGTGATGTGTGTTTAGTGCTATATTTGTATTTATTATTTGTAGTTATTTTTAATCCCAGCCCCCGTCCCCGCGGGAGGCATTTTGTCTTTTGGTAGGGCGTCATTGTTAATAAGAATTTGTTCTTAACTGGCTTGCCTAGTTAAATAAAGGTTAAATACAGGTATTTTTTATAAAAATGAACCCTGCTTAAAGGATGTATAGTCCTAGTCCTGTGTTGTTGTATAGCTGGAGTTATGGCCCAGTTTGCATCACTTTCATTCATGTGGAACTGCATGACATTTATTTATTTTTTTTTTCAAACCATTTTTTACATTTTTTATCACAATGTCACACATTGGCTCCATTATTTATAGAAAGACCCAATTGGGACAGAAGCCTAAACACACAGCTACACATTAGGCACGGGGTTATCATTAACCAACCGCGTTGGGTGATGAGAAGTCATAATGGATTCGCACCTGAAGCACTTCCTCTCCATCCATTTATCAATGTGGTTCCTCTCCCTCCGCCAAGCTCTTTCCACCTCCTTCTGCCCTGTATCTCTCTTCCTTTGTCTCTCTCTACCTCCATCCCATGTTCTAACACTCCACAGAGCAGTCTTGTAGCAGGCATTGACCCATGTGTTATCCCCTTACCGCTGGCACAGCATGGGTTTACTTCCTCAGTCATCTCCGGCCAATCCCTTGTATAATCACCCTCACACACACCTTGTACTAAGACCATGTCTTAAGGCTCCAATGTGGATCGAGCATCTGTCTGCTGATCCTTCAGCGGGCTGTGCTTTCGGGACCACCCAGTGTAGACGTCCGACTGCCAACATTTTCACGCAATGTAGAATCGGTGCGCACTCTGTTCAGAGGTGCTAAGTACTCTCGGCCAGCTAACGCTATTGGTGTGTCTGAGCCCTTAGCAATAACCATGTCTAACACCCAACACATATAAACACATGGACATGTTCACAAACACAAACAGCATGGACAAATGCACACACACGCACACACACACGCACACACACACACACACACACACACACACACACACACACACACACACACACACACACACACACACACACACACACACACACACACACACACACACCCTGACCCATTAGACCAACCCCAACCCCAGGCCCAATTCCATCAATCCAGCAACCTCTAACACACACAATTGGATTCCTTCTGTCCTTGGCTTCTGATACAGTCCACTGCACCCCCTTCATCCCTCCCTCCCTCCCTCTCTCCCTGACCTGCAGAACCCTTTTGATTCCATCTAAAAGGGTTCTAAAAGGGTTCATCCGTGTCCCTATCTAACACTCTGCCGTTCTAAACTGGGTCGCCGTATTAAGGTTTGTCCTGATGGTCTGATAGGATTCTGACAGGCTGTACTGCATGTCCCTTTCTGCTCATTTTATCCAAATCAACAGGTAAAGCAATGATGATAAACTTAGTGGCATCAATTTAATCATTCACCTGCCAGTCTGTTTTTTATCAATGCACAAAAAAAGACATGAATTAATAGACATTAGTTCATTGATTAAACTAAGACAAGATCAGCTTCTCCTCTACATGTCCCCGTAGCACTTTCTGGTGGTACAGAGAGATGCGTTTGTGTGAGTACTGCAGTACAGCTCTCTCCTGCTACTCTCTGCTGCTCTCCTCTCAGTGCTGGGTCTCTAGTTACTGCTCAGTCTCAGGATCAAATTACAAACTCGGCAAACACTGCTTTTACTCTCTCCATCTCCCTCTCTCTCCCCCTCCCCCTCTCCATCTCCCTCTCTCTCCCCCTCTCCATCTCCCTCTCTCTCCATCTCCCTCTCTCCCCCTCCCCCTCTCCATCTCCCTCTCTCTCCCCCTCCCCCTCTCCATCTCCCTCTCTCCCCCTCCCCCTCTCCCTCTCTCTCCCCCTCTCCCTCCCTCCCCCTCCCCCTCCCCCTCTCCATCTCCCTCTCTCTCCCCCTCCCCCTCTCTCTCCCCCTCTCCATCTCTCTCTCTCCCCCTACCCCTCCCCCTCTCCATCTCCCTCTCGCCATCTCCCTCTCTCTCCCCCTCTCTCTCCCCCTCTCCATCTCCCTCTCTCTCCCCCTCTCCATCTCCCTCTCTCCCCCTCCCCCTCTCCATCTCCCTCTCTCTCCCCCTCTCTCTCCCCCTCTCCATCTCCCTCTCTCTCCCCCTCTCCATCTCCCTCTCTCTCCCCCTCTCCATCTCCCTATCTCCCCCTCCCCTCTCCATCTCCCTCTCTCCATCTCCCTCTCTCCCCCTCTCCATCTCCCTCTCGCCATCTCCCTCTCTCTCCCCCTCCCCCTCTCCATCTCCCTCTCTCTCCCCCTCTCCATCTCCCTCTCGCCATCTCCCTCTCTCTCCCCCTCCCCTCTCCCTCTCTCCATCTCCCTCTCTCTCCCCCTTTCCATCTCCCTCTCTCTCCCCCTCCCCCTCTCCATCTCCCTCTCTCCATCTCCCTCTCTCTTCCCATCCCCCTCTCCATCTCCCTCTCTCTCCCCCTCTCCATCTCCCTCTCTCCATCTCCCTCTCTCTCCCCCTCTCCATCTCCCCCTCTCTCTCCCCCTCTCCATCTCCCCCTCTCCCTCCCCCTATCTCTACCCCTCTCCATCTCCCTCTCCGAGACATTGACTGACACATGCACTGACCATCGCAAACCTCTCATACACAGAATCCAGTCTATCTCTTTCTCTCTCTCCCTCTCTCTCTCTCTCCCTCTCTCTCTCTCTCTCTCTCTCTCTCTAGACACTGACACAAACACAAATACACACACACAGTTACAGACTTTAATACTCAAACACAAGCAGACACGTCACACACAGAGAGAGTGGTGTAAAGTACATAAGTAAAAATACTTTAAAGTACTACTTAAGTAGTTTTTTGGAGTATCTGTACTTTACTATTTACATTTTTGACAACGTTTACTAAAGAAAATAATGTACTTTTTACTCCATAAATGTTCCCTGTCACCCAAAAGGGTGCTGTGTTTAAAGAGCTGTTTCTGTGTTGCCTCTCCCGCCACATGTGGCCTCGTTCTGTTCATATTTAAAACCAAATACTTTTAGACTTTTACTCAAATAGTATTTTACTGGGTGACTTTCACTTGAGGCATTTTCTATTAAGGTATCTTTACTTTTACTCAAGTATGACAATTGGGTACTTTTCCCACCCAGTGTACACAGATCACCTTATCTATGTTGCTCATTTTCTTTCACATATACGCACAGACAAACACATACATGTACACTCCAAGTCCAAAGTGAAATGCTCAATTGGAATGAGACATATTTTTTATATTTTTCACCAGGTAAGTTGACTGAGAACACATTCTCCTTTGCAGCAACAACCTGGGGAATAGTTACAGGGGAGAGGAGGGGGATGAATGAGCCAATTGTAAACTGGGGATTATTAGGTAACCATAATGGTTTGAGGGCCAGATTGGGAATTTAGCCAGGACACCAGGGTTAACACCCGTACTCTTACGATAAGTGTCATGGGATCTTTAATGACCTCAGAGAGTCAGGACACCTGTTTAACATCCCATCCGAAAGACAGAACCCTACACAGGGCAGTGTCCCCAATCACTGCCCTCAGGAATTGGGATATTTTTAGACCAGAGGAAAGAGTACCTCCTACTGGCCCTCCAACACCACTTCCAGCAGCATCTGGTCTCCCATCCAGGGACTGACCAGGACCAACCCTGCTTAGCTTCAGAAGCAGGCCAGCAGTGGTATGCAGGGTGGTATGCTGCTGGCCTGCTATAATTAATCCATCACAAAGAAACAAACTGTTCATTTTCTGTTTCTAAATCGACTGTCACAGAGGACGAGGAATTTTCCCTTGTTGAGAGAAATTGCTGTCTGCTCGCTTGGCAAATTCCATTTCAGATGACACACAGCCAGAAAGACAGACTCACTCAAAACAAGCACACACACACACACACACACACACACACACACGCACACACACTTAACGAAAGATAACAAATGTCCTAAAGAAACACATGACTGAGCACAGAAGCACACACACCTCCTATACTTAAAGCCCCAGTTCTTCCTCCTCATCCTTTGCCATCTGTGCCAAGGCAAGGTGTGGCACCATCTGTGAGTGGCTGGCATGATCTGGCCTGCCAATCATCAACCACACAGGTCAATACACAAGTACTGGAATAGACTGACTGACTGTGTGAGCCCTCTGCATGATGAGCCCCTCTCTATGAGGGCCCCTGTGATCTATAGACTACAGCAGGATGATACACTAACCCCATCACATTTCACTTCACAGCCACAAAGATACACAGGAACGTGGTTGACAACATTGGACTTGGTTGAGGACATTCGGCTTGATTCAAAACATTGGGCTGGTTGAGGATGCTGGTTGGTTGGCTAAGAACAAATGAAAGATATGTGCTCATTATCGTAGGGCAGACAATCCCACCACAGCCTATAAATAGGCTGCTGACTGGTGTAGGTCTGTGGACTGGGGTTTTAGCACTGTGTGGGGATAGAGGAAATGAACAGAACGAGGCCACATGTGGCGGGAGAGGCAACACAGTAACAGCTCTTTAAACACAGCAGCAGAGGAGGCACAGGGAGACAAGCAGCACAGCACCAGCAGAGCCACGGGTCCCTGATCCTATAGGACAGTTTACACCTCCACTCTCTTGCTCTGTTCCAAGCGACGAACACACACTTGCAGAATCCCTATATTCAACCAGGGGCAAAGTGTCTGCGCTGCAGCGTGTTATGTGCAAAACACATTGTGACAGTGTGTAATGTCAAAGTCTCACTCTCAGCTCTCACTTATGCAAACACACACTCTGTAGCACACACACACACACATTTATTACGCTTGACTAGAGCAGTGTCCTCTCTGACAGTGTCAGGGCACGAGAGCACTTTAATTGCCACTCTGTGAACTAGGCAGGCTGGGCTGTGGGCCCATCAGAATTCCCCTGCTGCTGGAAAACTAGGTAGAGGGCTGGGTAGAGGTAGAGGTACAGACCTCTCTACCCTCTAACACTCAGCTCCCTCCCTCACTGCTTATCATCCTCTGACTCCTGGCTCGCCATACGGAAACTCAACCACAGGGTCAAGAGGGACCAAGGTCAGCGACCTCACTTCCTCCTTCCTGTTATGGTCAGTTAAGGCGTTCTATTATTACGTTTTTTTCTCAGCTCATTGTAATTGTGAAGGATTTACCTCTCAATTATGATTGGCTTTCAGTATGTCTCAGACTACTACAGTGTGTTTGTAGTGTAGCAGAGTTCCAGAATATATATGGCCCACATTGCTGACTGCTGAGGTAATTTTCCTTTGTTTTGGTGGCTAGCGCTAATAAAGCTCGACTAGCCAATGTGTGCTGTACCGTGACTAACCACAATCTAAAAGCTGATGCTGAGCTCACTTCCTGTTGCGGAGTGACAGGGTGAAACTGAATACTCCCATTCTCTCCCCTCTCTCTTCTCCCCTTCCCCTATCCTTTACCCTATCCTTCTCCCCTTCCCCCTTTCCTTTACCCTATCCTTCTCCCCCTTCCCCCTATCCTTCTCCCCTTCCCCCTTTCCTTTTCCTATCCTTCTCCCCTTCCCCTATCCTTTCCCCTATCCTTCCCCTATCCTTCTCCCCCTTCCCCCTATCCTTCTCCCCCATCCCCCTATCCTTCTCCCCTATCCTTCTCCCCCTTCCCCCTATTCTTCTCCCCCTTCCCCCTATCCTTCACCCCCTTCCCCCTATCCTTTGCCCTATCCTTCTCCCCCTTCCCCCTATCCTTCTCCCCCTTCCCCCTATTCTTCTCCCCCTTCCCCCTATCCTTCTCTCCCTTCCCCCTATCCTTCTCCCCCTTCCCCCTATCCTTTGCCCTATCCTTCTCCCCCTTCCCCTATCCTTCTCCCCCTTCCCCTATCCTTCTCCCCCTTCCCCCTATCCTTCTCCCCCTTCCCCCTATCCTTCTCCTCCTTCCCCCTTCCCCTTATACTTCTCCCCTTCCCCCTATCCTTCTCCCCCTTCCCCCAATCCTTCTCCTCCTTCCCCCTATCCTTCTCCCCTTCCCCTATCCTTCTCCCCCTTCCCCCTATCCTTCTCCCCCTTCCCCCTATCCTTCTCCCCCTTCCCCTATCCTTTGCCCTATCCTTCTCCCCCTTCCCCTATCCTTCTCCCCCTTCCCCCTATCCTTCTCCCCCTTCCCCCTATCTTTCTCCCCCTTCCCCCTATCCTTCTCCTCCTTCCCCCTTCCCCTTATACTTTTCCCCTTCCCCCTATCCTTCTCCCCTTCCCCCTATCCTTCTCCCCCTTCCCCCTATCCTTCTCCCCCTTCCCCCTATCCTTCTCCCCCTTCCCCCCATCCTTCTCCTCCTTCCCCCATCCTTCTCCTCCTTCCCCCTTCCCCTTATACTTCTCCCCTTCCCCCTATCCTTTCCCCTATCCTTCTCCCCCTTCCCCCTATCCTTCTCCTCCTTCCCCCCATCCTTCTCCCCCTTCCCCTTATCCTTCGCCCCTTCCCCCTATCCTATCCTAGTTTTCATAACAATCAGAAATAGGTATACTTTTTTTTTTACACCTTTATTTAATCTTTATTTAACTAGGCAAGTCAGTTAAGAACACATTCTTATTTACAATGACGGCCTAGGAACGGTGGGTTAACTGCCTTGTTCAGGGGCAGAACGACAGATTTTTACCTTGTCAGCTCGGGGATTCAATCTTGCAACATTACAGTTAAATAGTCCAACGCTCTAAACACCTGCCTCTTGTTGCACTCCACAAGGAGACAGCCTGTTACACGGAGGCAGTAAGCCAAGGTAAGTTGCTAGCTAGCATTAAACTTATCTTATAAAAACCAATCAATCAATCATAATCACTAGTTAACTACACATGGTTGATGATATTACTAGTTTATCTAGCGTGTCCTGCGTTGCATATAATTGATGCGGTGCGTATTCGCGAAAAAGGACTGTCCATGCTCCAATGTGTACCTAACCATAAACATCAATGCCTTTCTTAAAATTAATACACAGAAGTATATATTTTTAAACCTGCATATTTAGCTAAAAGAAATCCAGGTTAGCAGGCAAATATTAACCAGGTGAAATTGTGTCACTTCTCTTGCGTTCATTGCACGCATATATGCAACAGTTTGGGCCTCCTAATTTACCAGAGTTTTACGTAATTATGACATAACATTAAAGGTTGTGCAATGTAACAGGAATATTTAGACTTATGGATGCCACCCGTTAGATAAAATACAAAACAGTATTTCACTGAAAGAATAAACGTCTTGATTCCCAGATGATAATTTCCGGATTCGACCATATTAATGACCAAAGGCTCGTATTTCTGTGTGTTATTATGTTATAATTAAGTCTATGATTTGATAGAGCAGTCTGACTGAGCGGTGGTAGGCAGCAGGCTCGTAAGCATTAATTCAAACAGCACTTTCCTGCGTTTGCCAGCAGCTCTTCGCAATGCTTCAAGCATTGCGCTGTTTATGACTTCAAGCCCATCAACTCCCGAGATTAGGCTGGTGTAACTGAAGTGAAATGGCTAGCTAGTTAGCGGGGTGCGCGCTAATAGCGTTTCAAACATCACTCACTCTGAGACTTGTAGTAGTTGTTCCCCTTGCTCTGCATGGGTAACGTTGCTTTGAGGGTGGCTGTTGTCGATGTGTTCCTGGTCCCAGCCCAGGTAGGGGCGAGGAGAGGGACGGAAGCTATTCTGTTACACTGGCAATACTAAATTGCATATAAGAACATCCAATAGTCAAAGGTATATGAAATACAAATGCTATAGAGAGAAATAGTCCTATAATTCCTATAATAACTACAACCTAAAACTTCTTACCTGGGAATATTGAAGACCCACGTTAAAAGGAACCACCAGCTTTCATATGTTCTCATGTTCTGAGCAAGGAACTGAAACGTTAGCTTTCTTACATGGCACATATTGCACTTTAACTTTCTTCTCCAACACTTTGTTTTTGCATTATTTAAACCAAATAGAACATGTTTCATTATTTATTTGAGGCTAAATTGATTTTATTGATGTATTATATTAAGTTAAAATAAGTGTTCATTCAGTATTGTTGTAATTGTCATTATTACAAACACATTTTTAAAAATCGGGTTAGGGTTAGGTTTTTTTTGTCCTCAATAATCGGTATCGGTATTGAAAAATCATAATCGGTCGCCCTCTAATAGATATTTCATGTTTTAAAATGACAACGAAAAGACATTTGGTTTCAACATATCGACCACCATATCCTTTTTATGGCATATTTTTTATTCTCTCTATTTTCCATGTCTTTCCTTCAGCCAAGACTCAGATCAAAAAGAAGAGCTATACATCCAATCAAAGGAAGTCCCTTCAGTCAGAGAGGGGAAGTGAGATCTGAAAGGCCACCAAACGACACGTCATATGACAAGAGACTGTCGGAGTGGCTGTTGCTGCAGCGATACCGCCACATTCATTCATCACCCCAGCGCCATAGTGGCCCAAAGGACCCTGGGAAATATTGAGAGGATAATGTCAGTATACTATTCATCGTTACTTCTCCATTTCAAATGGCCCGAATGCAGCAGTTAACCCTCAGATCGGTAGATCACCCTTTGAACGACTCTAAAACCCCAAACCGCTTCACTTCTCACATCAAACAGACACCTTTTTATTCAAATTGAGAACCTCATTTCAGAGACATTAACAGACATTTTGATCAGACTTTTTCCAGAATCCAATGTTATCCTCGCTGCTCTTCTGACGTCAGAACCCTACCACTGCCTCTGTCTGTCAGCATCATCACTGTTGCTTTGTAAGGCACATTCAAATGAGGCATCTACCCACACACCCCAGTGTCCAAACAAATCAGTTCAAAAACCTCTTCTTTATCTGGGCCCCAATTTCACACACGGCTGATTGAGGTTCCTGTTCACTTAGCACAAGTCATTATCCCCAAGCGAAATAGATAAAGGAAAGATATGTAATAAAAATTCAGGAGAGCCCCCCATGAAACAAGAGCATGGTTCTACTACTCACTCTTCTCTCAGCACTGTTACAAGAGTTCTGCTCTGAAGCCCTGGCCAGGTGCCACAGTAAATAGTTTAGGACCAAACAGGGATCTTTAGCATGATGCTTCACTGCCCATATGGGACAGACAAAGAGACCAAATGCTTCTGTGTGTTTGAGCAGCTAAGATTAGTTTATTTGTGAGGCACTCAAATATTCGAGAAACCCTCACATTGGATATTATGAGGCATCTGTCTTCAAAGGATTTGGCAAGAAAAGAGGTGCTTGAGAAAATGCCAGTCAGAGAAATCTGTTCACTGTTCAAACTGTGCTTTCAACTGGGATAGGAGGATGGGCATTTGCTAGTATTTGTGCTCATGATCCACAAAATGGACCCAAGCATTATGGACTTTGAACAAAGAGTACACGCTATTTACTTTTCATTTATCGTAACATTTTACCTCCAAAAATCTAACTTGATGTCCAAGAGCTTTCGGTCTCCTGCTGTTAGTGTTGATTGTTTGAACTTGGGATGAGAGGAGGATTGGGATTAGGTGTGCCCGTGCACATGCATGACTTATTCAATATGTGCGACCTTCGCATGTCAATGCTTCATTTTGGATCCAAATAAAGTATTTGAAATGTGTGCGTTTCACAGATGCCTGCTTTGAGATCAACAGCCAAGAGAGTCGCAGAAGACTGAGCATGCATATCCATCTGCCATGATCCAAATCCATCGTCATCTACCCCCCTACTCCTCTTCCTCATCCTTTGCCTCCCCTTCAACTCAAAGTCCTCTGTCCAGAGTGAGCCTACGACAACTTAATCTCCATGATGTCTCTGGGTGGTCTATCATAGTGATGGAGATGAGGAGACATTAACTGTTTTCTTTAATATTAAGAATCATTGAGAGCATCTTGACTGGCTGCAACACCGCTTGGTATGGCATCTGCTTGGCATCCAACCGCAAGGTGCTACATAGGGTAATGTGTACGGCCCAGTACATCACTGGGGCTGAGCTCCCTGCCATCCAGGACCTCTATACCATCCGGTGTCAGAGGAAGGCTCTAGAAATTGTTAAAGACTCCAGCCACCCAAGTCATAGACTGCTCTCTCTCTGCTACTGCACGCCAAGCGGTACCGATGGGATCCATCAGCATGTAATCAGTGTTATTTAAGAAGGATCTGACTGAGTTTGGGGCTTCTCCGATCCTGGTGTGGCTGAAGAAAATCCCAGGATTCAACGTTGGGGGATAGAATCCCATGTTTGCCCAGGGCAGCATTGGCGGGAAAGGGATCAATCAGGGGCTCGTGGGAATTTCTGGCACTGCCGAACTATCAGATAAAGACTATGAGACATCTGGGTAAACTTCTAAGGGCTTTATGTATTTAATGACTGGAGGGGGGTGGGGTTTCATCCCAAAGCCAAGGAGTGGTTATTGGGTAAAGCTCTAGAACGGAATTTCCCCCACCACACCACCAGAACAGGGGGAATGGTTTGACAGACGCACCTCAGAGTCTATGCTCGATTGAGAACGAGATTCCTTTCTACATGTATAACCGAGAATCATCTCTTTCCTTGAATGCGACTGGAGCTGGATTTAGATATGACCTAGATGTAAAGGAGTAAGTAAGACTGCTGCACTCAAATCAGAGTTCCTCAGATACCGCCAATCCAAAACATTCCTTAAAACATCATTGTAGACCGTCGCTATCTCTATAACAGACACATATCTCTGTCTATCAAAGAGAGAGAGAGGGAGAGAGAGAGAGAGAGAGAGAGAGAGAGAGAGAGAGAGAGAGAGAGAGAGAGGGAGTCACATAGAGAACTAATCTCACTCTCACACTCTCTGAGTGCTTGACTAATGTATTATAGAGCCATGTGACCAGGACTGGTACAGGATAGCAATCTGAATTACTGTTAGCCAGACTTTTAGCCAACCAGAAGTAGGACACACTGGGTTAATACAGTGGAAAGGGGTTTAATAAATGACAGGAACGAGCTGATGTCCTGCCCCTCAGTGACATGACTGGGGACTGGGGTGAGGAGTTGGTGAAGAGAGGGAGGGGAGAGGTGTGGTGGCATGCAGTTGGGCTATATGGTAGGTCCCAACAGCTAGCTCCGTGACCACAAAGCCCCGTGGTTAAGGTTCTGTGTATTACTCTGTACAACATCTGTTATTATTTTATCCCGTCATGTTTTTGCTCTGCTTTGTCATGCTGACAATGTTCATTCTTTCCAGTAACCGCTCTGAATAAGACTGACCTTTTATTTGCTCCGGGGGTCAAAAACCCCTCAGAGCGTGCAATAGAGGGAGGGAGGGAGGGAGGGAGGGAGGGAGGGAGGGAGGGAGGGAGGGAGGGA
This sequence comes from Oncorhynchus kisutch, assembly GCF_002021735.2. Lineage (NCBI taxonomy): Eukaryota > Metazoa > Chordata > Actinopteri > Salmoniformes > Salmonidae > Oncorhynchus > Oncorhynchus kisutch. The sequence continues at coordinate 70,281,183 of NC_034179.2, forward strand.
TAAAGAAACTAATTTTGGTCACAACAGTGCTGGGGGAAGATCCTTCCTATCCCTCTCTTGGTCTGTGCTGGCAGGCAGACTGGCGTCTTCCCGACAGTCAGCTAAAGTGAGGCAGGCAGGGCAAGAGCCTGCAGCTGTCCACAGCCCTGCTTAAAAAAGAAAACAGACTGGAACAGCCCCCGTCAACCTGTCCCCGTCCTCTCCAACCACTTTAGAAGCCCTCCCTTCCCTCCACCCATGGGACAGTCACTCACCACTCCAAGGGGGTGACAGCCTTGCACGATTTGGCTGGTTCAACAATATACACACGGATGGGTTCTCCACTGTTCCCTCACACCATACATTGACACGTCAAGTCCAAACAGGAGGTTTAAAAAATAACAGGTTTGTTTTCAATCTTCCGGGATAACTCTGTAATGAGCACAATGCTGTAATTGCTCATTTGCCTCTCTACCCCACTCCCCCCTTTAGTCCGCTCAGACCCCGCAGCTCATGTTTCAGGCTGATGAAATGTGTGTGGGGAACTGAAGCTCCAGCAGCACTACACATGAACTACACTAGCACCACAACACACTACACGTGAACTACACTAGCACCACAACACACTACACGTGAACTACACTAGCACCACAACACACTACACATGAACTACACTAGCACCACAACACACTACACATGAACTACACTAGCACCACAACACACTACACGTGAACTACACTAGCACCACAACACACTACACATGAACTACACTAGCACCACAACACACTACACGTGAACTACACTAGCACCACAACACACTACACATGAACTACACTAGCACCACAACACACTACACATGAACTACACTAGCACCACAACACACTACACGTGAACTACACTAGCACCACAACACACTACACATGAACTACACTAGCACCACAACACACTACAGGATAGAGCTGGGACAATAAACCAAAAATGATCATTTATCCTCATATCGTTCATTATGATACGTAGCCTGTACTAGAGAAACGTGAAGTTTGACATGAAGTAAGTGTGTTAATGTGGGTGATTGTTAATGGGACAGTTGATGGCTACAACCATCAGTCTCGTAGTAAGTTAGTAGTTTAAAGGAAACGTTTAAAAAACTTGTTGCACATTAATGTTATAAACTATCCCTCTATTTATCATTATTGCATCAATTCAGGCAATTTATCACAATGTGGATTTTTTGGTCCATATCGCCAAGCTCTACTACAGGAGAGCTGACCCAGATTCCCATCATGCCACTCTCTATCTGTGTGTTCCCCATGTTGTGACTGACGACGAAGTTCACTGTGTTGCGACGTTCCTCTCTGATTCTATGAATAAACATGCCCTCTTGGCTGCATTCGCAGCAGAGTCTATCTAAAAGAACCGCTGACCCTAACTGTTCTGTGATAGCAGTTCCAGAACACTAACCCTTCGGATAGACTATTTTACACCCAGGGATACGAGTAGGCCTTTAGGAGACATACAGGAATAAAAGTGGACGTCAGTGTGCTGTAGGACCAACACATCCATATTGGAATGAGAACAGGAAACGACAATGATGCTCTGATGCACTGCTAAAAGAGGACACGGTTATCTAATTGGGATATCACACACAAGCCTGACAGAGTCACACACTTAGAACCTATGGTGAGTTGTCTGTCATCTGGCATTTCACGCCTGGCATTCAAAGTGTTGACCCTAAATCCAGTGGTGAACTTTCCTCAACGTGAATCACATAAGCCACACGGACAATTAACTCTTATCTGACTGGGGCGAGGCAGTCTCTACATTATAGATGCTTTGCTCTAGCGAAGGAATGAGTGTCCTTCACTGGTTCTATTTGTCCAGCATCTTTGATGGTACATCCTGGTCCTTCCGATAGCAACAGTTGATGAGAGTTCAATGTTGCCACACAGCTGAGCTGACTTACAGAAGAGAAGTACAAACATGTTTATCACTATGTGCATCACCAGAAAACTTTTCACAAAGCCGTATAAGTATAACGATACAACGCCATATGAACAGGACAGTACATTCGGAGAATAAGCTTCAGAAGATTTAAGACCTAGAGCATGTTGACAACATGATCCGCTCTGCATTCTTGCCATATTTCTGCTATGAAGTTTGAACTCATGAACGTCAGTAGATGGCTCCAGTTCTTTTGGGGGGAAGTTCAGAGTGAAGGGATTTAGGCCTCAGCCTCGTATTATACTATTCCATGGAATGTCCTGGAAGAAGAGCCTTGCGTTTCATCAATGGGGCAAAACACCCTGGGGTGAAGAGAAGCAACAGACTTGTTCATCTTCTCGAGGATTCCCCTACACCTCAGAGAAGCACACCAAACCAGAGAGCAGGCAGTGTTGAGATTTGTTCACCCACACATCCACGGGGAATTCAATAACAGGGGAAATAGATAGCTTCATGGATTTATACCAGTTGCTAAGCAAAACTGTCTTGTAATGACAGAATGCCACTCTCTCTCCAAAAACTCCCACCTCCACAGAGCTTCTCCACAAGCCCCACCCCCAGTCTGTCTGTCTCTGTCATGCTACACCATCTGACTGAAGACACCCTGGATTAGGAGACATGAGACTTGGGGGAAATAGTGACTAAAGGCAGACATGTTCTCCGTAATATGTAGGCCTATCATTTATGTTTGAATTCCACTGGAGGAGCCAAGACTTTGTGTCTAGGCCTCATCTTGACGTTCAACAAACAATTATTGAGTACGATGTAAACAGCATTTGATTTGACATAGAACTATATTTACAAGTCTATTGGAACAGTAGCGTAGTTCGACGACAGAGGCATGTTGTTACTATCCAGGGAGGGAACGTCATAACTGTTAAAGATTTTCATCTGCTATGAGCGCAGCTAAAGCATGCATCTAATTTCACCTTTGGTGACCTAACCTTGCAGCGACGGCAGACGCGGCAGCAGCAAACTTCAGAGCGTTGGATCAGTTAGTCCTACCTTCTTTGTAACATTGTAACTGTTTCGGGGACTTGCAGCCTAACCGCGAGTGACAGACCACATCACAACATTTCCCTCAGCAAAATGTTTAACCGGCACTAGACCATCAGTTTGTTACACAGTAACAACTCAGCATCCTTTATTACCATTATTATTATTATTATTATTATTATTATTATTATTATTACAGCTTTGTCACTAACAAACAGTTCATCTAACCCTGGGTCCATCACAATAGAATGAATCACAATGAGGGCTAGCCACTGGCTACCTGAAGGCTTCATGTGGTTTTGCCTGGGCTGTGAGATGATTCCCCTCATTCACGTAACCTTTAAGAGCTTCCTATGATTGACGTGACATGATAAAGTAGGCTTTATGAAAACAAACCAACCTTCATAATGCCGCAAGGTGTGTTCACGCCTCCATGACTCCTTTCGGCTGAATTGTCACGGCTGCTGCTGCCAGTCCAAGGACTCCCGTGGTCCATGTACCTTCCGTTGGTGTAAACTCCCTCTGCCCCATAGACCGGGTGCCCGTGGGCAAAGGCAGCCGCCGAAATGTCCAGGTATGCCCGGGTGCCAGTCGGAGGCAGCACGGTGGCGTCATTGTTGTTCAACCCCGCTATTTGTGTCGCGTCCTGTGCCGGAGAGGCTGCAATGGTAGGATTTAGCAAATGTCCCGACACAGCCTCGGACGCGTGTACCCCTGCCATCATCCACGGACGTTAGAGCAACACATTCAAAATAGTGCATTGACCCATTGTTTCAAAACATGAGTCCAGGGCTGTGTAGATCACATAAGATCATCAGTCCACAGACGAAGCGCAAGTCCACTGAATCTAGGATAGACTGATTGAACCGTCCGCGTCTGGCTGAACAAACTCTTGTCGCTCGAAAATGAACAGATGGTGCTCCGTATGTGATCTGGTGTAATTAGCTAACTGCATGGATTCATAGGGAGTCCCCTCAGAAACAGTTCCGGCTAATAAAAAGGCGTTAATTTGCGTTTACACGCGCTTTCGTTTTTCCCCAAGCTTCTTGTTTGCGCGGAGGCTTCATGCAGAAGACCGTCCTACCTTTCTATTCGCCTGCTCCCTACTCTCCTATCCGCTCTTATAGATGATACATTAGAAGCTTCCCCACGTGCATCCGCGGGATGCAGCTATATACAATGCGCTGTTATGTGAGTTGCTCGCTTGTCCCCTCCCTACAAGATCCATGTCCTTGTTCGCTCATTCACACACACACACACACACACACACACACACACACACACACACACACACACACACACACACACACACACACACACACACGCACACACGCACACGCACACGTACACTTAAATTATTCACGTTCCTCACACTGAAATGATTCATGTTCATTCATACCACAACTAGTAGCCTAAGCCATTTCCAGGCTAAAACACATTAACGTATTAATAGCAGAGGAGGCTGGTGGGAGGATCCATAGGAGGACAGGCTCATTGTAATGGCTGGAATGTTTGATTTGTTTGTATACCATTCCCTTTATTCCATTCCAGGCATTACAATGAGCACATCCTCCTATAGCTCCTCCCACCAGCCTCCTCTGAGTATCAGGGGAATGTGAGTGTATTTGCATGAAATATGTCTTATCATTAGGCTATTGCCTACGGCTTTTATTTGTTATATTTGTTATCACAGCCAAAACTTTGATCAGGGAGACTGGCTATTCCAGAGTGGTGCAGCAGTCTAGGGCACTGCATCTCAGTGCTAGAGGCATCAATACAGACATCCTGGTTCAAATCCAGGCTGTATCACAATTGGCTGTGATTGGGAGTCCCATAGGGCGGCATACAATTGGCCCAGCGTCGTCCGTGTTTGGCCGGGGTAGGCCGTCATTGTAAATAAGAATTTGTTCGTAACTGACTTGCCTAGTTAAATAATTAATTCAGAAAGCCCCCTAAGTTGCATTAAGTACAAATTGCCCTTTCTTGGTGGCAAGGGCAAAAATCTCGATTGATGCTGATGATCCTCATATTATATATCCCTATGGGCGTTATGAACTTAATCTCAGAACCCAGAACCAAATATTACATGCAGTCTCTTAACGAGACTACAATTATTTTCAGGCCAGGCTTCAGTCCCAATCAGAGAGGGAGTGGCATATCATCAGCATTACCCTCAACACTAATCCACAGAGAATGTCACATGGCTTTCACTCACATAAACACCACACCAGGCACCTCCACATTATTGATTGGTGAGAATGAAAAGCACAGGACTCAGAACAGACCTATCCTTGCTGTATATATTCATACTGTAGAACAAGTGGTACACAACCAATCCCTGTGCCACAGTTCAGAATTCAAGTGCTGCAGATAGAAACTCACAATATCTGTAATGATTCTGTCATCAATTCTGACCACAAATGAGCTAAATCACTTTCACTATCGTCATTTAACAAATCTGAGAAACAAGGGGGACAATTATCTCTGTGCAAATCGCTGATGAATTCCACAAAACATCTTTATCGATCTACTTCAAGCCCATCACACGACTTCACAGAAACTCATCATTCTGTTAAAGTGTTTCACCCCTAATGATGCAGGACAAACCCACTAACAGGGTTTCATCCCAAATGGTACCCTATTCCCTATATAGTGCACTACTTTTGACCACAACTCATATAGGGCTCTGGTCAAAAGTAGTGCATTATGTAGGGAATAGGTTGCCATTTGGGACAAAACCGGGATCTTCGCCATCAGGGGAGGGAGGCAATCAAACAAGCTAAGGGTCAGTATAGAGACAAAGTAGAGTTGCAATTCAATGGCTCAGACATGAGAGGTATGTGGCAGGGTCGACAGTCAATCAGGGACGACAAAAAGAAAACCAGCCCCGTCACGGACCACGATGTCTTGCTCCCAGACAAACTAAACAACTTCTACTGTCACGCCCTGACCATAGAGAACCCTTGAGAGAGAGCCCATCTTTGCTTGCTTTGAGGACAATACAGTGCCACCGACAAGGCCCGCTACCAAAACCTGCGGGTTCTCCTTCACTGCAGCCAACGTGAGTAAAACATTTAAACGTGTTAACCCTCGCAAGGCTGCCAGCCCAGATGGCATCCCTAGCCGCTTCCTCAGGGCATGCGCAGACCAGCTAGTTGGTGTGTTTACGGACACATTCAATCAATCCCGATCCCAGTCTGCTGATCCCACATGCTTCAAGAGGGCCACCATGGTTCCTGTTCCCAAGAAAGCTAAGGTAACTGAGCTAAACGACTATCGCCTCGTAGCACTCACTTCCGTCATCATGAAGTGCTTTGAGAGACTAGTCAAGTATCCTATCCCCTCCCACCTACCTGACACCCTAGACCCACTCCAATTTGCATACCGCCCCAATAGGTCCACAGACGGCGCAATCGCAATCACACTGCACACTGCACTAACCCACCTGGACAAGAGGAATACCTATGTAAGAATGCTGTTCATCGACAACTGCTCAGCATTTAACACCATAGTACCATCCAAACTCGTCATTAAGCTCGAGACCCTGGGTCTTGACCCCGCCCTGTGCAACTGGGTCCTGGACTCTCTGACGGGACACCCCCAGTTGGTGAGGGTAGGAAACAACATCTACACCCCGCTGATCCTCAGCACTGGGGCCACACAAGGGTGCATTCTTAGCCCTCTCCTGTACTCCCTGTTCACCCATGACTGCATGCCCATGCATGCCTCCAACTCAATCATCGACACTACAGTGGTAGGCTTGATTACCAACAACGACGAGACGGCCTACAGGGAGGAGGTGAGGGCCCTCGGAGTGTGGCGTCAGGTAAATAACCTCACACTCAACGTCAACAAAACAAAGGAGATGATCGTGGACTTCAGGAAACAGCAGAGGGAGCACCACCTATCCACATCAACGGGACAGTAGTGGAGAAGGTGGAAAGTTTTAGGTTCCTCGGCGTACACATCACGGACAAACTGAAATGGTCCACCCACACAGACAGCATGGTGAAAAAGGTGCAACAGCGTCTCTTCAACCTCAGGAGTCTGAAGAAATTTGACCTGTCACCAAAAACACTCACAAACTTTTACAGATGCACAATCGAGAGCATCCTGTCGGGCTCTATCACCGACTGGTACGGCAACTGCTCCGCCCACAACCGTAAGGCTCTCCAGAGGGTAGTGAGGTCTGCACAACGCATCACAGGGGGCAAACGACCTGCCCTCCAGGACACCTACACCACCCGATGTCACAGGAAGGTCAAAATGATCATCAAGGACAACAACCACCCGAGCCACTGCCTGTTCACCCCGCTATCATCCAGAAGGCGAGGTCAGTACAGGTGCATCAAAGCTGGGACCGAGAGACTGAAAAATCGCTTCTATCTCAAGGCCATCAGACTGTTAAACAGCCATCACTAACATTGAGTGGCTGCTGCCAACATTCTGACTCAAATCTCTAGCCACTTCAATAATTAAAAGTTGGATGTAATAAATGTATCACTAGTCACTTTAAACAATGCCACTTTATATAATGTTTACATACCCTACATTGCTCATCTCAAATGTATATACTGTACTCTATATCATCTACTGCAACCTGCCTATGCCGTTCGGCCATCGCTCAACCATATATTTATATGTGCATATTCTTATTAATTCCTTTACACTTGTGTCTAAAAGGTAGTTGTTGTGAATTTGTTAGAATACTTGTTAGATATTACTGCATGGTCAGAACTAGAAGCACAAGCATTTCGCTGCACTTGCATTAACATCTGCTAACCATGTGTATGTGACCAATTAAATTTGATTTGATTTGAGGAATGATGAACAATAAACACTCAGATAATACAGTTCAGTTATAACCCACTGAAAGGACAAATAACACCCCAGCCAATTGGAAGGAGAGAAATCGTGTGCTGCTGCGGTAGAGATGCTCAGAGTGTTTGGTCATTATTGTCGAAACAAGTCATTATAATCAAACCCAGAAGTGGCTTGTTTTTTGTCAGAACAGACCAATCTGAATCCTGCAGTATGGATGAGCGGTTAGATCAGCTGCTCTGTGGTTTTCCACAACATTGATGTGTCTTTGAATTGAAGGAGTGTGAACTAGGATAGAGTGTGTATGTTTGTGTGTGTGTGTGTGTGTGTGTGTGTGTGTGTGTGTATGTTTTCTTCCTTTCTGTAAACTTAAATGAGGGCAGTAGCATACATCCTGCAGCTGCCTCATCCGTCTTACACCAGTCAGTCTGACAGTCAGCCAGCCAGCTAGTCAGCCAGCCAGTCAGCCAGCCAGCCAGCGGGTCAGTCTATGTACTCATTGACCAGAAACTACTTCTCAATGTGAATTATTTATACACAGCTGATTCTTCTAGAACACAGTAGTTCAGATGCTGGGCTAGAGAGATAGAGAGAGAGAGAGAGAGAGAGAGAAAGAGAGAGAGAGAGAGAGCGAGAGTGAGAAAGAAAGACAGAGAGAGGGAGAGCTGTAGAGAGAGGGAGATGTTGGTGGAATGAACACATTGGGGAGAAAAATTAAGAACAATGGGGTGGAAAGAAAGATCGAGGAAAGGTGAGAAGGAGAGATGGAGGTGAGCGATACTACTGATGAGAAAAATAAGTCAAGAAGTTGAGGTGAGGTAGCTCTCTCTCTCTGTCTCTCTGTCTCTGTCTCTGTCTCTCTCTCTCTCTCTCTCTCTCTCTCTCTCTCTCTCTCTCTCTCTCACTCTGAGTCATGTATTATGCATCTTCAGAAATAATTCAGAATAAGTCCTGCTTTTAAAAGTCCTGCTCCAAGCCTTCCAGCCAGGCTGTCTCACTTTAATCTTCAAATTCCTTTGGCTCCCACGCCTCAAACAGGAGTCCCTCCAGGACCCACACGGAGCCACATTAGGACTTATTAACCAAGGACCTTATCATATGCTGCATCACTGCAACTGGTGTGCTAACACTCCTCCAACTTAGGGAAGAAAGACGTGAGAGCAGATGAGGATGGTCCTACTCTACTGGGGATGAGAATGGAATTATTATTAGTGAGAGCTGGAGAGAGTGAGAGAGAGAGAGAGAGAGAGAGAGAGAGAGAGAGTGATAGAGAGAGAGAATACAAGAGAGGCTGTGAGAGATCAACAGAAAAGGAAATGGAAAGCAGTTGTAGCATTGCTTTCCATTTGACTATCATGCCACTAACAATTAAATCACACCCTGGTTGATTTCCATTGAAGTTGCTTGTAGCTTCCTGTGACAGGAAGTGAACCGGAGTTGTGCTGTCTCCCTTCCCCTCCCTTTGCCCCCACGTGAACCACAGACATATGAAGGGATAGCCATCCATACATCCCCCCCACCCTCAACCCTGATCCCTCGAGCTCCTCTCCAGGAGAAGCCAGATCATTTTAGATTGTATTGATGACAATAGTATTAATTAGGGTTACCCAATCACGGCTGATGAAAGGCCCTTTGACTGCTAGGTAATCTGAAGGTGCAGGTCCCACAGGGTTTTTGTCCTGGAGGTTGAGGTCATAAGGTCAAATCGTTACCATGGAAGTTTTTGTTGTTGTATATATGTGACCCAGCCATATCTTGTATTTAAGACATTTGACCACAGACGTTACGACCCTCTTACCTCATTCAGGCATGGTGAGAATGATTATGTATCAATACAGGAAATCAAGTCATTGATTACAAATGGATAGGGTATTCTTGTTTACCAATGCACAACATATAGAAAATAATAGCTACAGGGGTTTGTCTACATAAGAGAAGCAGTTCTACCCAACAGAATCAGTTGAAGATGCTGCGTCTTGTCAGGGGGAATAGTGTTTGTTACGAGAGGGAACTCTGACACAGGATGAGGCTGAATAATCCCCAAAAGTGTCATTTGTTTATTTGTGAAGTGAGCTGAGACTCCCCGCAGCAGGGGGTCTGAGGGCATTCCTCCCAGAGCATAACCACCATACTTTCTGTTTCTCTTACACATCACTTCCTGTGCTCACTCACATGACCTCTGTGGAGGGAGGAAATGAAACTCGTTCCTTAAACACCCTCCGTGTTAACACTCTTCACTTATCAATCAGAGCAAGGCTGTGGTTTTCTGTGCCCCTTGTGCCTCGATTGGACCTCCTTCCACTGGCGCCCCTAATTACTGGAGTTGATACAGAGATTCATTTGTATGCATAGACTAATACGATGGTAATTAGTGCCAATTTGCATCTTCATTATCTGATGAAAGATGTTTCCTGGGGAGGACGTTGCTAAATATTCACATTTTTGACCTGTAGGAGAGACTGAGAGACAGCTTTATAGAGCTGGGATGATGATGATATGAACCTAACAGAAGGGCTCATTTTAAAAAGCACGTCTGTCGTGGTTTTTCTATTCCTGTTACAACATGTTCTTCTCGTGACATGTCCCACATGCATCCTATGCATACTGCTGACAGGCATTATGCTTCGTTTCAATGTTCATTCCATTCCCCTTGTTATTGCAGAGTGCAGGAATCACATTGGGCACTGAGGACCTCTAGTGGTCACAAGGTAGAACGAGAGGACAGATCCCATCTGCTCCATTGTAAAAGCTGTTCATTTCAGTCCTGTGCAGCGAGGCTATACATAGCAGCTGGTGGGTGCCAGACTTGCAACTCTCCCAGAGCATTTTATCTTGAGTATATCCAATGTCAAGTAAGATATGGCTGTGAATACCTTATAATACTATATTTATATAGTATAACTTATTATACTACAGTATACAATATTCTACTGTAATCACCCCACACATTCACCCTCTGATTCAGAGGGGTGGGTTAAATGTGGAAGATACATTTCAGTTGAAGGCATTCAGTTGTACAACTGACTAGGTATCCCTCCTTTCCCTTTCCCTTTCACATGCCCTAAATACTCTACCCATTTCCTTTGCTGGAAGTACTGCTTTATTGTGTCAAAGTTACCTGTAATATTTCTGTTTGTTTTATCTGCAGAATTGTCTGTTGTGAACTGCAAGAATAACAACGGTGTCCTCCTGTATACTGCATGCTTTCATTTCTTTTTTCAATTGCCAATTTCGCCTTACTGCTGTGTTACATTGAATTGTATTCTCTGTCCAACGCTTTTTAAGCTGTTGTTGTGAATATTGAACAGTAACCAAGCAACCACGTGCAGTTTCGTATCCAAGCAACAGTCGCTCTCTGACCTCCAGACATGTCTAATGTTTTTAAAAAGGGAAGAAGAAAAAAAGATTAGAATATAGTAAATGTGATTGAGTTATTTGTTGAGAATGCAAACAGTGGGTCTTGGATCTGTCTGTTCCATAGGAGATTGACAATCATCATATATTTTGTAGTAATCAATGGGGTCATAGTCGATTGCAGTTCATGCATTAGGTTAATTAAATTGTCTAATCACTTTTCCATGTCCCTTGGGCCCTGAGTGACAGGAGAGAAAAGCCCCTCTGGCATTAAGGGGACAGTACATACCAGTCCGTTAATGTGTCTCAGAGACAATATGTGTTCCTGCCACAAGATAGCAGATGTGAGTTGCCACTGGACAACCGGTCACATAAACCAGTGTGGAGGGAGATGGAGCGACAGAAGGTTTAGAGGGAGAGAGAGATATAGACAGAGAGAATGGAAGAGGTGCAGTGGATCAGAGACTGCATCTAAAGCAGTGACATGTCAGTCCATCCAAGCCTAGATATAGGAAGAGGAAAGGGGCCCTAGTTCAAATGGATGTTGTCACTTCTGATTGGACCTTTAAGGCAAATGGTAGGTTAATGAGGTGCAGTTCAATATCAACATCACTGCTGCATTGCATAGAGTCCCCTTATTTGCTTGTGATTATTGGTGTCTCTTCATTCAAGTACACCAAACGTATAGTGAGTGAGTATTTGTACATTTGCCCGTCTAAATGCAGTTTGGCTTAGTGGGAAGTTAGAATCACAATGGTGCTTCAGTGCAATCTGATCTGATAATTATAATGTATAACATGCAGTGATCACAGCTCATGTCACTCAACAGCAGATTGCTGCAACCATGTGTTAGAGGTCAAGTGTAAACAGGCATGTAGTGCTGCTATGTTATAGCGGCGCTATGATACCCACACCCAGTCAGAAGGCTGTTGAAAGGCTAGTCAGGGTTTGGGTCTATTCCTTTTCAATTCAGTCAATTCAGAAAGTAAACTAAATTCAATGCTTCAATGTTCAATGAGAAGAAATTAGAATTGGAATTTGAGTTTACATTCTGAATCGACTCTATTGAAATGGTCTCATGTACAGTATCGGTAAGGTGCAGTTCAGACTGACATGGAATGTGAACAAAATAAACCATTACATTTATTCAGTCACAACTTATTTTCCATTATACATGTTACTGTTGAAATTATTTATAAAACGTTTTTCTTCAATTGCAGTTTTTTTTGGAACACAACCGAAGTGATAAAACCCAACCACAAACGTGGAACTAACACTGAACAGAACACAGCCTCATACACAGCTTCCAGAGTACATAGATGAACTAAGGTGAAGCAAAGATCCAAGTTTGAAATGATCAGAATAATGTAACAACAAAAAAAGGACACGTCACAAGAGTTCCCCTGTAGCTTTGACTCTTCAAAAAACATCAGTGAAATCAAGAACTACAAAGAAAAAAACTAGCTGCTTTGACCCGGGAAAATGAAAGAAACAAAGATAGGAAAAGACTAAATAATGTCAGCTGGACAAACATTAAAGCAACATTCTTCTGAATCCCGTTTGCAATATGGCTTTTTTCAGAAACTTCTGATGAAACCTAAGAGGTTGCAGTGGCTGCCATGTTCTACGTGCACCCTCCTCAGGTCATGCAAGGGGATTACATTCAGAGGGGCGTGCCACAGACGTACAGTATACTGTAATAAAATAGAATTATGGTACAGAAAATAAATTCATATATGCGTTATATAGATAGCAGATGAGGCGGGTGGGAGGAGCTATAGGAGGATGGGCTCATTGTAATGGCTGAAACGGAGTCAATGGAACTGTATCAAAACTCATAGAACATATGGAAACCACATGTTTGACACCGTTCCATTCCAGCCATTACAATAAGCCCATCCTCCTATAGCTCCTCCCACCAGCCTCCACTAATAGACAGAGACTCCATTTGTCTTTTTTTCATTTTTATGATACATCAACCAAGCATAGGGCTTCATTCCTGAGAGGGCAGAGCTTATGAGTAGAGGGGATGGGTTGTGTGCGTGTATGTGTGTGTGTGTGTGTAATATGACTGTGGGGGTTGTGTGGTGTTGTTGTCGTCATGATATTGCCCAATGGTTCAGAAGTGCGTGTGTGTGTATGTGTGGGGGGAGTGTGGGGGTGAACAGCGTAGCCACGGCAACAGGTGGATCTATCATTACATGCTTTATTAAACTGCGGTAGCTAAAGTGTACTATGTGTAAAAGTGTACTAGACTAATCCTGCTGGGAGTATATGGAGACAGACCCACTACAACATCTTGGCTGAAAGACAGGGAGTGAGCCAGTGCCAAAATATCCCACATTTTAAGGTAGCAATGGCCTTCATGCTCAGGACTGATGAGTCAAGTGTTCAAGCGCCTCGTATTGTCTGCACACATAGCTATATATCTGTACCTCAGGTTGTCAGTTGATGTTTTATGTTATATCACACAGAGACAGACATGCACATGCAGACTTAGTAACAGTGACCAGTAATAACAGCAAACAGGAGACAGGCTTACTGACAGAGATAGACAGAGAGAGAAAAAACAGACTGAGGCAGACAGACAGTACCCATCACGGCTGGCTCCAGACATTAGCGATATAAGCGGTCCCTTAGGGCCCGGGCCGTAAAAATAAAATAAAAACTCAGTTGGGGTCTAAATTTACTGTTGAAAGTTAGAAGGTGAAGGTTCGAAATGTGGTTGTGCATCAGCAGTTTTTCTCCTGTTTTGTCATTGACAGTCACTTAATTAGCCATGTCCGCTAACAGCTAGTTATCCGAGCTAGTCACACTCACTCAGACATAAGTAATGGCAAAATGTGTGGAATTATAGGAAATTTGCTTTAGAACTGCAAAAATGTATCTCCACCCCATGGCAAAACTGGTAGCATTGCAGGGAATTAGCTTTAAATGTTCAAAACATGCATCTCTGCCCCAAGAACAAGTTGAATTAGATCTCCACTAGTCATCTCAGGTTTATGGATTGAGTAGTTAGTGTATTTCAGCAGATGCACAATACTAAGCCAATAAGGACCCAGTATAGAGACTCTTCAGTGCTAGCAATGAACCTTCCTTCAGATCTCCCAACTAAACCCCAACCTCCACACACACCCCAGTGACCTCAGCTCCCCTACACACATCCAAACAGCTCCCCAAATACACTGCTCAAAAAAATAAAGGGAACACTAAAATAACACATCCTAGATCTGAATGAATGAAATATTCTTATTAAATACTTTTTTCTTTACATAGTTGAATGTGCTGACACAAAATCACACAAAAATGATCAATGGAAATCAAATTTATCAACCCATGGAGGTCTGGATTTGGAGTCACACTCAAAATTAAAGTGGAAAACCACACTACAGGCTGATCCAACTTTGATGTAATGTCCTTAAAACAAATCAAAATGAGGCTCAGTAGTGTGTGTGGCCTCCACGTGCCTGTATGACCTCCCTACAACGCCTGGGCATGCTCCTGATGAGGTGGCGGATGGTCTCCTGAGGGATCTCCTCCCAGACCTGGACTAAAGCATCTGCCAACTCCTGGACAGTCTGTGATGCAACGTGGCATTGGTGGATGGAGCGAGACATGATGTTCCAGATGTGCTCAATTGGATTCAGGTCTGGGGAACGGGCGGGCAAGTCCATAGCATCAATGCCTTCCTCTTGCAGGAACTGCTGACACACTCCAGCCACATGAGGTCTAGCATGGTCTTGCATTAGGAGGAACCCAGGGCCAACCGCACCAGCATATGGTCTCACAAGGGGTCTGAGGATCTCATCTCGGTACCTAATGGCAGTCAGGCTACCTCTGGCGAGCACATGGAGGGCTGTGCGGCCCCCCAAAGAAATGCCACCCCACACCATGACTGACCCACCGCCAAACCGGTCATGCTGGAGGATGTTGCAGGCAGCAGAACGTTCTCCATGGTGTCTCGAGACTCTGTCACGTCTGTCACATCTGCTCAGTGTGAACCTGCTTTCAGCTGTGAAGAGCACAGGGTGCCAGTGGCGAATTTGCCAATCTTGGTGTTCTCTGGCAAATGCCAAACGTCCTGCACGGTGTTGGGCTTTAAGCACAATCCCCACCTGTGGACGTCGGGCCCTCATACCACCCTCATGGAGTCTGTTTCTGACCGTTTGAGCAGACACATGCACATTTGTGGCCTGCTGGAGGTCATTTTGCAGGGCTCTGGCAGTGCTCCTCCTTGCACAAAGGCGGAGGTAGCGGTCCTGCTGCTGTGTTGTTGCCCTCCTACGGCCTCCTCCACGTTTCCTGATGTACTGGCCTGTCTCCTGGTAGCGTCTCCATGCTCTGGACACTACGCTGACAGACACAGCAAACCTTCTTGCCACAGCTCGCATTGATGTACCATCCGGGATGAGCTGCACTACCTGAGCCACTTGTGTGGGTTGTAGACTCCGTCTCATGCTACCAGTAGAGTGAAAGCACCGCCAGCATTCAAAAGTGACCAAAACATCAGCCAGGAAGCATAGGAACTGAGTAGTGGTCTGTGGTTATCACCTGCAGAACTACTCCTTTATTGGGGGTGTCTTGCTAATTGCCTATAATTTCCACCTGTTGTCTATTCCATTTGCACAACAGCATGTGAAATTTATTGTCAATCAGTGTTGCTTCCTAAGTGGACAGTTTGATTTCACAGAAGTGTGATTGACTTGGAGTTACATTGTGTTGTTTAAGTGTTCCCTTTATTTTTTTGAGCAGTGTAGATTGTCAACACTAGACGTCACAACTAATAACAAGACATGACCAAATTAGTTGTTTAAAACACCGGACAGACAGACAGACAGACAGGTAGGTAGGTAATGAGAGGTAATGTTGATGGCACATACATCATCTACAGGGGTATGGAGGTGAGATAGATAGAGGACTCATCTTTGTATCTGTGCCATTAAAGCGTCTGTGTGACAGCATGGGCAGGACCGTTGAGGTACTAAAGTAGTACATGTTATTCTTCTTCATTGGCTGATTGCTCCCAAACCATAGGAACCCCCCCCCCCCCCCCCCCAGTTGACAACTTTAAAATGGTGGAAGACCTCAATGGCAATGGCCATGTTAAAAACAGGTTATATTAATGATGAGTCCTCTATCTATCTCTATGGGCTGTCCAGAGACCTGAGTGGCCATGCTGGATACATGCTTGTATTGTATTTACATTACATCTGTGTGCAAATACAGGAAACTGAAATATCCCTGTGAGTGTAGAGGGGGCCCAAAGTCCCCAAGTTTCAGCTGGAGCTGATGTATGTTATGCAACAGTATGTGCGTGTGTGTGTGATGCATCCTTGTGTGTGTGCGTGTGTGTGTGTGTGCGTGTGTGTGTGTGCTCTGAGAATGAAATGAGAGCCATTCTGCTTGGAGTTTAGTGTGTAAAGATTCAGAATTATTATACTACTAATTGAAACTTCCCTTAGCAACAAATCCGATGATGTTGTCAATAACAACAACAAATTCTTCATTTAAAGTTTTTCTCTTTTTTGGCAGAGGGCGGATTGAATTAAAAAACTCTGTTGATAAACCATTTACAATAATAAAATAACTAAACAAAAACAAAAACATTTAAAGAAACTGCTTAAATGACTTCATACCGGTTGTGGAGAGTGCTCTTCAAAAATCTGTGTTAGAATTATGACCAAATGAAAATACATACGTGTATTGAATGATTTTTTTTTTATACAATACTGTAACATCGTCTTTTTTGCATTTCTACCTAGTCTGTTTTACAGATACGCACCGAGACAAACTGAAAAAAGGTCACTGACATGCAGTTCGCTTGCTGAGAAGAACAAAAGAAAAAAACAATCACAAACATTATTAACATTTCACATTATAGCTATCTGAAATAAAACAGGAGGAAAGGAATGGAATTAAACCATCAGAAATGTCAAAAGGTGCGGGGTTCTTTTGTTGGTGTCAGGGGTCAGAGATTGAGGGTCACGACTGCTGGCCGCTCCATTGGCTCTCCATCGGTCGCCGCAGCAGCTCCTCAACGTGTCGCGCCACGTCCATGGTGTCATCCAGGTCAAAATCACCGTCTGCATCTAACATGGAGTCACTCCTGTCACAACACAGGAACCAGTTAGTAACACAGGGTATCAGACACACACCTCACAACACAGGAACCAGTTAGTAACACAGGGTATCAGACACACACCTCACAACACAGGAACCAGTTAGTAACACAGGGTATCAGACACACATCTCACAACACAGGAACCAGTTAGTAACACAGGGTATCAGACACACACCTCACAACACAGGAACCAGTTAGTAGCACAGGGTATCAGACACACACCTCACAACACAGGAACCAGTTAGTAACACAGGGTATCAGACACACACCTCACAACACAGGAACCAGTTAGTAACACAGGGTATCAGACACACACCTCACAACACAGGAACCAGTTAGTAACACAGGGTATCAGACACACACCTCACAACACAGGAACCAGTTAGTAACACAGGGTATCAGACACACACCTCACAACACAGGAACCAGTTAGTAACACAGGGTATCAGACACACACCTCACAACACAGGAACCAGTTAGTAACACAGGGTATCAGACACACACCTCACAACACAGGAACCAGTTAGTAACACAGGGTATCAGACACACACCTCACAACACAGGAACCAGTTAGTAACACAGGGTAT
Organism: Oncorhynchus kisutch; assembly: GCF_002021735.2. Classification (NCBI taxonomy): domain Eukaryota; kingdom Metazoa; phylum Chordata; class Actinopteri; order Salmoniformes; family Salmonidae; genus Oncorhynchus; species Oncorhynchus kisutch. Next base: position 70,299,042 of record NC_034179.2, read on the forward strand.
CAGACACACACCTCACAACACAGGAACCAGTTAGTAGCACAGGGTATCAGACACACACCTCACAACACAGGAACCAGTTAGTAACACAGGGTATCAGACACACACCTCACAACACAGGAACCAGGTAGTAACACAGGGTATCAGACACACACCTCACAACACAGGAACCAGTTAGTAACACAGGGTATCAGACACATACCTCACAACACAGGAACCAGTTAGTAACACAGGGACCAGTTAGTAACACAGGGTATCAGAGACACACCTCACAACACAGGAACCAGTTAGTAACACAGGGTATCAGAGACACACACCTCCTGCCACAACACAGGGACCAGTTAGTAACACAGGGTATCAGACACACACCCCACAACACAGGAACCAGTTAGTAACACAGGGTATCAGACACAAACACCTCACAACACAGGAACCAGTTAGTAACACAGGGTATCAGACACACACACCTCACAACACAGGAACCAGTTAGTAACACAGGGTATCAGAACACACACGTCCTGCCACAACACAGGGACCAGTTAGTAACACAGGGTATCAGACACACCCCTCCTGCCACAACACAGGAACCAGTTAGTAACACAGGGTATCAGACACACACCTCCTGCCACAACACAGGAACCAGTTAGTAGCACAGGGTATCAGACACACACCTCACAAAAAACACAAGAACCAGTTAGTAGCACAGGGTATCAGAGACACAGACCTCCTGCCACAACACAGGAACCAGTTAGTAACACAGGGTATCAGAACACACCTCACAACACAGGAACCAGTTAGTAACACAGGGACCAGTTAGTAACACAGAGTATCAGACACACACCTCACAACACAGGAACCAGTTAGTAACACAGGGTATCAGACACACACCTCACAAAAAACACAGGAACCAGTTAGTAGCACAGGGTATCAGACACACACCTCACAACACAGGGACCAGTTAGTAACACAGGCCATCAGACACACACACCTCACAACACAGGAACCAGTTAGTAACATAGGCCATCAGACACGCACACCTCACACTCACACATGCACGCATACATATGTAATCTATACTCACATAGGCGGGTATATGCCGTAGTTTGGAGGGTGACTGACAACAGGGGAGGCTCCGTGATCCATGTAGGTGGGGTTTGCTGCTGGGTCAGGATTGGTCGTGGTGAACCTGCAGGTCCAGACAAACAGACATACAGACACACACGCACGAGTCAGAGAAAGTCAGTCCGAACGCCAGCTTTGTCGGTTACCACGGCAACCTTCATCAACATCCCTCACCACCACCCCCTCCTCCTGCTCCTCCTCTGCTTCATTAATTACCAGTCCCTTCGAGCAGCAGGATCAGGTTAGGCAGGGTGCTGGGCAGCAGCACCTGGAGTCCTCCCACTGAGAGGCCCACAGACCCTTAGTAACAATAGGGACCCTGCTAACTCATTACCCAGACTGACATTACTAAGTACAGTGATGAGAGGGACAGAGGCGCCCTCAGGCCCGCGGATGCTGGGCTCTAATTGGTTCCTCCATCTGGAGTGAAGACCTAATGGTTGATCTGCATTCAGGCCACATTGTTAGGTGATTAAATCAGCCCTATCGCCACAGAGAGAGAGCGCGAGACTTACTCTGGTACCACTTGTTTGATCTGCGGTTTCACGTATCCATCCACTGCTTTGGCTGTAAGAGAGAAAGGCAAGGAGAGACAGGGAAGGAGAGACAGGGAGAATCGCTTTGTTCAGACTGTAGATATGGTCCACATTCACAGGTTCCTCAGTGTGGCTGTTATAAGCCTCTATCTGACCGAATTGCAACAGATATAGAGAATAGACACTACAGTATAATTATATGTCATCATTTATTTTTATAGAGATGAATAGAGGTGAGGTACATACACAGGGGTGGCGTGTAGTATTTGGAGAAGACCTCATCCTTGGGTCTGTCTGGGTAGAGGAACAGGAGGTGGTTGAGGTCACTGATGCGGTCAGCCAGAGAGCGGATGGAGAAGTCTTTGGCTGTGTAGGGCATGAGGTTCCACACCATCCTCTCCCCTGGAAACATAGACACACTTGTTATAGTTCCACTTGGCTATTTTTACAGACCTTCTCCGTCAAAGATGAATTTGTTGACTAATTGACTAACTGACAAAATAATGAATTGATTGATCACTTGACTGGTTGATTGTCAGTACCTGGTTTGTTGGGATTCTCAGCCACCCAGGCGATAGTGATCCCTCCGATCTCAGAGTCGCTGAAGCGGAGCAGGAAGGTCCCGTTGGGTTTGGACATCAACATGTCCTGGGCCTGCTGCTTGTTCACAAATCCCAGGATCGCCCTGTACATAGAGAACGGAGGAAGGAAGAGAGAGAGAGAGAGAGAGAGAGAGAGAGAGAGAGAGAGAGAGAGAGAGAGAGAGGGAGAGAGAGAGAGAGAGAGAGAGAGAGAGGGAGAGAGAGAGACAGAGAGAGAGAGACAGAGAGAGAGTCACATAGAGAACTAATCTGACTCTGAATCTAACTCTGAGTGCTTGACTAATGTATTATAGAGAGAGAGAGAGAAGGAGAGAGACATCAAGAGGGAGATATGGAGCGAAGGAAAACACAGACAGACAAATGTACAGAGAATAAAAAGCCCAGGAGGAGGTCAGGAGGATGGCATAAGTAGGACATGAGGAGGGCATGAAGAGGATATGAGGAGGACATGAGGAGGACAGGAGGAGGGCATGAGGAGAACATGAGGAGGACAGGAGGAGGGCATACGGAGGATATGAGGAGGACATGAGGAGGACATGGGGAGGACAGGAGGAGGGCATAAGGAGGATATGAGGAGGACATGAGGAGGACATGAGGAGGACATGGGGAGGACAGGAGGAGGACATGGGGAGGACAGGAGGAGGGTATAAGGAGGATATGAGGAGGACATGAGGAGGACAGAAGGAGGACAGGAGGAGGACATGAGGAGGACATGGGGAGGACAGGAGGAGGACATAAGGACAGAGATAGACAAAGATACATTGTTACATACATTGTCATGCCGCCCCCTTCCCCTACAATAATTTTATCCTCTTGACCTATTGCAGGTAGGGATAAATATCTCTGTGGTTGCTATGGTAAAGCCGTGTCCATTGTGGGGAAGGCCTTTTGGTAGAGGCTTGCTGAGATTAAAAAAGCAATCAAAATGTGAGGCTGCAACAGCAGGGGGGCTTAAGAGGGAAAAACACCAAGTGCACTCTATCAAGTAGACTCACTAAAGAAAGCACATTACAGCTGCCATTCAAACGACAACAAAAAGAGGCCTTTAGCTTAGTTAAGCCATTTTCTCTGTCCATTTTCCTGTCTACTTGGGCAGTGTGTGCACGCTGCAGGCATCTCATGTTACACGAACACACAATCCAAGTCAAACCTAATTTCTACAGGTTATTCTGGAGTAGAAATTTTAGGAATATAGACATTTTAAAAAATATATTCTTACCCATCATTCCAGTGTGGTTTGAGATGTTTTTTTGTCAGTTCCATGACCCCATCAAACCACTGCCAGAATGTGAAATTCCTGCCAGGCAGACTCTCCTGTAGGTTAGAGGGATTGGGACATTGGGTTTGATACAGTCGATAAACAATTTGTTGTCTGTCTTTAATCGCACTAACCTTTCCTCACACATACAGAGTAACTCCAGTTTCAACTGTTCTGCCTGTGGTTATGGAACCTTAACCTGTTCACCTGACGTGCTACCTGTCCCAGACCTGCTGTTTTCACTTCTCTAGAGACAGCAGGAGCGGTAGAGATACTCTGAATGAAAAGCCAACTGACATTTACTCCTGAGGTGCTGACCTGTTGCACCCTCGACATCCACTGTGATTATTATTATTCGACCCTGCTGGTCATCTATGAACGTTTAAACATCTTGGCCATGTTCTGTTATAATCTCCACCTGGCACAGCCAGAAGAGGACTGGCCACCCCTCATAACCTGGTTCCTCTCTAGGTTTCTTCCTAGGTTCTGGCCTTTCTAGGGAGTTTTTCCTAGCCACCGCGCTTCTACACCTGCATTGCTTGCTGTTTGGAGTTTTAGGCTGGGTTTCTGATATCAGCTGATGTAAGAAGGGCTTTATAAATAAATTTGATTTGATTTAGTGTAGAGCAGCAATTCTAATAGACAGTCAGTCAGTGAGAGATTTCAGCTGACCCCCTTACATCCATCCATCCAGTTCAGATCAGTATGACTGTTGCAGCAATGCAGAGTACACTGGGTTATTGTGTTGGTGTGTATGTGCGTGTGTGTATGTGGGGGGGGGGGGGGGGGGGGGGGGGGCTATGTAAGTATGCGTGTGTGTATCAGCTCTGAGGTGCATGTTCCAGCTCCTGTTTCTAGGCCCTCTCTCTCTCTAATGAGGCTGATGCTCTGTGGTGAATGAGGTCTGAATGTGAGTGTGCTCTCTGTCATCAGTGGCTGGTTAGAGGGAGCCAATGAGGCCTGGGGCTGAATTAGCCCTTCCTGTCTTGACAAACAGGCCCATTAACCAGACCTGAGGACCTCACGGCCAGCCGACTAGAGCTCATCAAACTAAATGGCACCTTATTCCCCACCTAGTGCACTACCTTTGACCAGGGCCCTATGGTACCATTAGGGACGCAGCCTTAGAGATAAACACATTAGAGACTCGCTCAGCCCGAGGAGAGCAGATTTGAATTTATTGTTAATTTAACCTTTATTTAACTAGGCAAGTCAGTTAAGAACAAATTCTTGTCAGCTCGGGGATTCGATCTAGCAACCTTCAGGTTACTGGCCCAACGCTCTAACTACTAGGCTACCTGCTGCCCCCAATGCAGATATAGTGGAATCATTACTCTGAACACGGGAAGGAACACCATCGAGGTAAACTGTGTCTGCAGTGGCACATACTCACATGTAAATAAAATATACACAAACCAGGCATGGTAAAAACTCTACAATAGATTCCATCTGAGCATCAAATAGATGATATCACCCCTCTGCAACAACTTGTTCCTAATGCAGAGGTCAGGTCTTGTAGACCACTGGTCAGTAGTCATGGACTGTGTCCCACATGGCACCCTACTCACTACAAAGTGCACTACTTTTGATCAGTGCCCATAGGGTTCTTGTCAAAAGATGGGCCCTGGTCAAAAGTAGTGCACCACATAGGAAATATGGTGCCATTTGAGGCCCACCCTGGTCTTACCCTGTTGAACTGGGACCAGGTCATGGTCATGCCGCGGTAGTCGTCAGGGTTGATGCTGGAGCTACTGAAGGCTTTCTGGGCCAGGAAGACCAGGTTCTCCTCTGAGAGGCCACGGTTACTCTGCACCTCCGCCTTGTACTTCATGTTGAGGGCCTCACACAGCTGGGGCCACAGCACCTTGTCAGGCACTATGAAGGGCACCCGACCCTGGGGAGGAGGAGAGGAGAGAGGGTTAAGGCCCCTAAACAAGGGCAACGCTAGAGCGTCCATCAAGAGAAAAACCAAACAATGTAAAGTGTTAAAGACAGCATCACACACACACATACACACAACACGATGATCACACTGAACTTACGGGTTCGGCAAAAGCGTTGTCCCACAGCACCGTTGCCGTGGCGTTATTGTCTTGGCTACCGTGGACGATCACCACCACAGGAAGTGATAACGTCTGACAGAGAGAGAGAGAGAGGGAAGAAAAAGGTCAGGGTCATTACAACGATGTGTATCAAACACAGTATATATAAGGCAACTCATGTAAAACATGTTTCCACTTTAACATACTGTACAGCACTTTGTGTTCCAACCAAACAATCCATATCATTCTGAGAAATACATGAACAAATGTGTTATGGGAGTAGGGGAGCATATATGTTTCCTATACCATTGACAATGTGAAGGTCATTTTTCTTGTGTGACATAGCTTTAACAATGATTACTACTTCTAATATGGTCACTGAAGAGGCAGGGTAAGGAACATGGTGTATTGACTGAGCCTCCCTCTGCGCGTCGACGACAACTGGATGCATCTGGTTTTCATGGGAAATGGAAAGAGAGCCTGTGACGTGACTTCCTTTTTTGGACGTTAACAAGGAGACACTCAGTCTTAACTCCTCCTCCACATTTCCCGGGTTGGTTGAACAGTGGAGAAGAGAAAACTCCCCCGACAGTTTTTCCTCTCGTCAGGACCAGAAAGAAGGAAAGGCTGCTGAGGCGCTATAGGTTAGACTAGAGTCAACAGCTCACCTTGGGCTAGTCCACCACTCTGCTCATCTCTTCTTAAGCCTGTGTGTGCTGTATTGATAAGAGTTGGCAAAACAACACAAACAGATCTGGGACCAGGTTATCAGTTCTTACCTTAACCTGAAAGACCAGCTCATTACCCCCGACGCTGAACTGAGACTCAAACAGAATGGTAAACTTCTCCTCTGTCACAGACTCTGCCCCTCGCCGGTCCGAGCGCTTGATCCTCTTCAAAGACTACATGAAAGAGGAGGCTTGGTCAGAGAGGAGGATCATGAGGGTTGAGGAGAGGACAGCACCACAGCACACAAACATCTTCTAGACTTCACTTTGAGGAGCTGTTCACTGATCACACATATACACGATTCCCTTTCATTCCAGGAGCAGATTTAAAGGGATACTTCGGGATTTTGGCAATGAGGCCCTTTGTCTACTTCTGCAGAGTCAGATGAACTCATGGGTACCATTTTTATGTCCTTGTGTCCAGTATGAAGGAAGTTAGAGGTAGTTTTCGCAAGCCAATGCACATTTACTAGCATTCTGCCTTTAACTTCTTTCTGGAAATAGAGACATAAAAATGGTATCCACAAATTCATTGCCAAAATCCCAAAGTACCCATTTAAGCCAGAGTTTACATGTAAATGATCCATGGAGGACCCTAGGGAACTCCAAACAGCATGTGGGCTGAGTAACATGCGATCTGTATGAGTATGAACATAGAATGAGAATGCAGAATCTCCAAAAGCCTCTTGGATTCCAGTTTAGCTGGGGTTTGTCTCTGAAGAGAATCTTCTCTAGGTGTTGTATTACAGACTGAGACTCCCTGGTCCCATCCATCCTCACCATGTTCCTGAAGTTGGCGCTGAGTGTTCCTGTGGCCTGGTGGTATTCCATCACACAGTTGTTGTTAAGGATCTCTCCACTGCTGTCACTGGGAGAGGGGGAAGGAAGAGGGAGGAGGAAGAGGAGAGGTAGATGCTTCAGCAGATGTATTAATCATAGAGTCATGAAACTTTCACAGAACATGAAGGGGAATGACTCATTTCAATTTATGTGAGGCAAGTTTTTTTCAGGATGCCAACGCTGACAATCTTGCAATATGCTACCCAAATTTGCCCCTGGGCTAGGGATAGGCTAACATGGTTATTATTTTAGTACTAGGAAGGAAGATAACATTTATACACAAACTACTTTAGGGATCTATTAGGTGTGTGAAACGTGAGATGTGGCACGAACAAAAGTATAATCTAAATGTGGAATCTCCACTTGCTCCATACATTCCACTGAGGCAGTAGATATCAGTGATGAGGGGGCTCTATGCTGTAACTTACTTCCTGGTGTTCTCGTTCTTGAGCAAGGCCTTCGCCTGCTGTTCACTGATGATGGTGGCCTTGACCTGCGGGGGGTTCATGTGCACATTGAGCTTCCCGCCCACTAGGAGACGCACTGTGGCGACAAACTTGGTCTGGGTTTTCAGCACCTGGGGAGGCTGCTTCTCTATGATAAAGGTGCTGGAGGTAGGGTTGGTTGGAGAGAGAGAGAGAGAGAGAGAGAGAGAGAGAGAGAGAGAGAGAGAGAGAGAAAGAAAGAGAGAGAAAGAGAGAGAGAGAGAGAGAGAGAGAGAGAGAGAGAGAGAGAGAGAGAGAGAGAGAGAGAGAGAGAGAAAGAGAGAGAAAGAGAGAGAAAGAGAGAGAGAGAGAGAGAGAGAGAGAGAGAGACAGACAGACAGGGGTAGGACAAACAGATTAGAGTCAGAGGACTCTAGTGTAGCGGGTTGCTTTAAAGGGATAGTGCAGCATTTTAGCTTACCCAGAGTCAGATGAACTCATGTATACCATTTGTATGTCTTTGCATGCAGTTTGAAGGAAGTTGAAGGTAGATTCTGGAGCAATTGCTAACTAGCGTTAGCCCAATGACAATAAGTCTACAGGAACAACTGCAGGCAAGTTAACAATGGCTCCAGAAACTAACTGCAACTTCCTTCAAACTGCACACAGAGTTATACAAATAGTATACATGAGTTCATCCGACTCTTGGTTAGTAGAAAAAGGGCTTGACTGAAAACATTTAGCAGTATCCCTTTAACCAACATTTCACCACAGGGATTTCTGCTCATCACACACTACTGCCTATTACGTCTATTTGACCTGCTTTTGAAAGTTACACAGTATGCAAGCTGTCAGCTCTCCATGCTCCCACACATAAACACGCACAGACAGACAAACGCTAAACACACACAGGCAGCGTGATGCTCATTCATTCAGGCACGGAGGGCTTTTTAGTAGAGCACGCCGTTTGTGTTTTAGGCTTGGCTGACCGTACTCAATATGAGCAGGCAGTGATGAGATACCCTCCCTCCACCCTAGCCTCCCTCCCAGGCGCCTGCTGGAGGTTTAGGGGGAACAGTAGAGAGGAGGTGGGTGTGGTTTCGCTGGAGAGCAGGAAAGAGATAATTAAGAGGAGAGGAAACACCAGTGCAGTAGTATGGACTTTAAAAGTAGTGTTTTTACTCTCTCAACGCTCCCCTGTATGTGGCCGAACGGACATTGTTCTGACAATGATACAGCTTCTCAGTGCATTATGGGTCTCTGTGGGGACCACCGCTGGAATAAGGAGAGAGCAGAGGGTTCTGGGAGCAGTCAGAAGACTTCCTGATCCAGTCAGTGAGGCTGGCTTGACTGATACGGGCTGACAGACAGTGCCCCCAGGGCTACAACACTCTACCATGGAACTCAAGCTAACATTCTGAGCCTGTTAGCCTTTCTCCCCATCTCCCCATCATTGTAGACTCTTCATCTCTAGTCTAAAACACTTTTTGTCTCTTTAGCTCTCGTATCGACCCTCTTTTGTATCCCCCTTCTTTCTTTCACTTAATGTCCTTGAAACGGTTCACTCCTCCTCTCCCTCGTACTGTATCTTCCTCTCCTTTTCTAAACCGTTCACTTTCCCTCCTGTTTTCTTTCTCCTCTCGGATCTATAGGAGGCCTCCCTCTCTCCTCGCTCCATCTCTCCCTCCTTGTAGCGTTGAGGGTTAATGGAGGCTGACTGGGGCTGTGTTTGTGTGTTCATTGGCAGGTTCAGCAGAGCTGGGCTGGGCTGCTGGAGGAACTATCAGCAGCTTGCTCACCCTGCCCCAGAACAACCCAGCTTGGGCTCAGCACAGTCAAACACACACATACGCTTTGCTGCTCCACAGAGTCACATAACCAGGCTCCCGTGATGTGCGGTGCTGAGTCATTTCTAATGTAATTCTGGTAATAAATGTAATCTCACGCTCTATTGGCCACATAAGGAGTCAGGGGTTATATCAGTAGGATAGGGTTTGTATAAGGGTTCACATTGAGTGTAGTATGTTCTCCATTCAGTCCCATCAGAGGAGATGGGGGGGGGGGGGGTGTAAACATGACTGTAGAGTAGCATATACACTGATGATTAGTGTGTCTATAAGAAGTTCACATTTACACACACCCACATCCAGCTCAAAGCCACTTGCACACAATCCAACACACTACAACCTATTCTCACAATACCTTGCACTTTGATACTGAACAATAACAACAACTTTACACACACACACACACAAACGCACGCAGGTACACACACACCTGGTGACCAGTGCTGAGATGATGTCTGTGATGGTGCTGTTGAGGTCGTTCAGTAGCTCCTCGATGGGGCCGGGGATGGGAAGCTGTTGTCTCAGGTGTTCTGCTCTCCTGATCTGCTGCCTGTTCTGCCAGATCGTCTCTGCCAACTTCTCACACCTGAATCACACACACACACACACAAAATAAGGTTCTCAAAATGGGCAAATTAAGATCACACAACTCAAAGTTCAGACTCTTACAAGCTCAGACAACCAGACAGACTACAGTCTAGTTCAAAATATACAGTTTAAGACAAGGTAATAATTCCATGCTGGAGCGATCACAAATAAACACATTCATTGGACCGTTGCTGATTCTATAGGATTAGCATTTAAAACGTGACCAGCGTTCAGAAAATCAAGTAATAAAGTGGTTGTAGATCATGTGATACATTTTTTTTTAAATGAATAGAATGACAGGAAAACAGTCATTCTAAGTGTTTGCTAAGTAGTTTGCTGAAATTCACAACGATTGTGTTTATTTTCCGCTTTGATGGCAAACTTTCTGTACAGCTAACAATCACTTGTTCATATTGATATGTTTCTTGTTTGTCTATCTTTTTTATGTCTGTCTACATGTTTATATATGACATCGTACACACTCACTAAATCACATCCAATGTCATACACATCAACCTACTCAGATTTACTACACACATAATATCTTGTCTCAATATTCTAACATCTGTGGCATTGGGAATAATGTGGCATTGGGAATAATGTGGCATTGGGAATAGTGTGGCATTAGAAATAGTGTGGCATTGGGAATAATGTGGCATTGGGAATAGTGTGGCATTGGGAATAATGTGGCATTGGGAATAATGTGGCATTGGGAATAATGTGGCATTGGGAATAGTGTGGCATTGGGAATAATGTGGCATTGGGAATAATGTGGCATTGAGAATAATGTGGCATTGGAAATAGTGTGGCATTGGGAAAAATGTGGCATTGGGAATAATGTGGCATTGGGAATAATGTGGCATTGGGAATAAAAACAAATATGCTTGAACGTATTTCTTGAATTCTACATATCAGACATTTGAAAGCTCTAATTTTCATAATACCTCTGACAGCAGTTTAGACTGAGAATAGACTGAGAATAGTATCTAGTTATGGTAAGGGGTGAAATAAGTGAAATAAGTATAGCCAGTGATAATTGTAATGGTTTATCAGATTATAAAAAAAGAAGATCAGTCTTTACATGGCTAAAAGAAAAGGAATATAACATATACTGTTTACAGACACCCTTAGATTAAGTTGCGTGGAAAAAGGAATGGGGTGGTGAAATAATTTTCTGTCATGGACAAAGGAACTCAAAAGGTGAGATGATATTAATTAACAACAATGTAGATCTGAATGTGTAAACAGTCAGGAATGATTCGCAAGGAAGGTGGATCTTTTTGAATATGAATGTGGACGAAAAAGAGATTTGGCTCATTAATATATATGGTCCAAATCAGGATGATCCATACTTCTTCGAAAATATTTATACCAATTTATTGAATTTAGAGGCAACAAATTATCAAATCATTATGATAGGAGACTATAACAAAGTGTTATGTACCTCAATGGACCGTAAAGGAAATCACTCTACAAACTATCATCACTTAAGGAAATCACAAATATTATGGACACATTAGAAATAGTGGATATATGGAGACTAAAAACCCCAACCTAGTGAGATATACATGGAGGAGACTTAATCAAGCTAGTCATCCTGACTACTTCCTTGTCTCTTTCTCTCTTGCATCAAAGGTTAAAAAAGGTTTAATAGGAGACAGAATGTGATTGGATCATAATTTAATTTGCCTTCACATAACTCTTATAGAATTTCCACTTGGACGGGGATATTGGAAATGTAATCAAAGTTTACTGGAGGACAACTTATTTTGAACTAAGACTAAATAATTTATAACTGAATATTTCCAGCATAATAGAGGTTCAGCAAATCCCCTTATTGTTTGGGATACCTTTAAATGTACCTTCAGAGGCAACTCAATATTCATCAATAATAAAAAATCTGTTTCTGGCTAAAGAGACCAGACTAACAAGGGAAATACATGAACTACTAGTACAGGTAGATAGCAATAAAAACTATACTACAGAGATACAAAATAAGTCAGAGGAAAAACAAAAAGAACTTGAGGAACTTAGTCAAGAACGATCAAATGTAATCTATTACAAAAATAAAGCAAACTGGATGGAATATGTAAAAAACATCCACAAAATTATTCCCGAATCTCCAATACAGGAACACTAACAAAAATTATTTGCAGAAACTTGTGACTTGTTGAGTCATTTATGATTCTCCGAATTATATTTTAAAAGAGGAAGCTAAATATTTTAGGCAGATGTTCTCTTTTCTGTCTCGTCTTCTCCCACTGAATGAAGATTACGGTAAGGAATTATTTCCAAATAATATAAAAAATGGAAATTAACAAATGTACAGAAAAATCAGTGTGAAGGCAATATTACAGAGAAATAACTATTTGAGGCTATTAAATCCTTTCAGTCTGGAAAACCCCAGGGCTTGATGGCATCCGGCAGAGGCATGTCAAGATATTTTTTATGTACTAAAAGCTCCATTGTTAGATTGTTTTAACTACTCCTATAGAAATGGTAGTGTGTCAGGTACTCAGCAGGAAGGCCTGATTTCTCTATTATTAAAACAAGACCCAGATGGCAAATATAAAGATCCAGTGTATCTTAAAAACTGGAGGCCTCTTACACTTCAATGTTGTGATGCAAAAATATTAGCGAAATGCATAGCACTCTTAATTAAAAGGGTTTAACCAGGTATTGTTCATCCTGATTAGACAGGTTTTTACATTGTTGATACATTGGAGATAATATACAACAACTACTAGAAATAATAGAACATCATGAAACATCTAAGAAGCCACGCCTGGTCTTTATAGAGGATTTTGAAAAGGAATTTGATAAAGTAAGACGGGATTTGATTTATAAATGCCTGGATTTTTTCAATTCCGGTGTATCTCTTATAGAACAGGGAAAAGTAATGTATAGCAACTCCAGGTGTAAAATAGTAAATAACGGCTACTTCTCAGAGAGTTTTGAATTGGCAAGAAGAGTTAAACAAGGGTGTCCTCTGTCACCATATCTATTCGTTATGGCCATCGAAATGCTAGCTATTAAAATCAGATCCAATAACAACATTGGAGGATTAGAAATCCAAGGCTTAAAAACAAAGGTGTCCATGTATGCCAATGACTCAAGTTTTATATTAATTCCGCAAGCTACATCCCTGTAATGTCTCATTGAAGATCTAGATAACTTTTCTGTACTCTCTGGACTAAAACCTAATTATGATAAGTGTACAATATTATGTATTGGATTTTTTAAAATTATAACTTTTACACTACCCTGCAGTTTGCCTATAAAATGGGCTGATGATGAAGTAGACATACTCTGTATTCATATCACCAAATATATAAATAAGCTCTCCACAATGAATTTCAATAGAAAACTTGTAAAAAATAGACAAGATCCTGAAACTATGGAAAGGTCCTGCAACCTGTCTATTTATGGAAAAATTGTTATTAACTTCTTAGTCATATCTCAGTTTACTCACTTACTTATGACGCTGCCTACTCCAGATGATTAATTTTTCAAATATGAGCAAAAAACATTTAGCTTTATCTGCGACGCTAAACCAGATAAAATAAAGCGTGCCTATCTATATAATGAATATGAATTAGGTGGGTTGAGATGATTAAATATAAAAGCACTAAGCCTCTCTCTAAAAGCTTAACTTATTCAAAAGTTTTACCTGAGCCCTAAATGGTTCTCAAGCAGATTACTAAGAAAAGCTCAAAAGCTCCATTGTTTAAAAATAGCCTTTTTTGCCTTTGTGCAGATCGCCATGTATCATTTTAGATTAATTGTAAATTATACTTTTTTCAAAGTATCTCTCTTTTTCAAACACACATTGTAGAGCTGGTTACAATTTCAATTTCATCCCCCTGAAAAGATAGAAAAAAATATTACTATAAAAATGATGTCTGAATTCAAATGTGCTGGTTGATAAAATACCTGTATTTATGGGAAAGAGGTTTGGAAAAGGGTATTTTGTTCTTAAATGATAATGTACATTGAAATGGTGGAGTTATGTCCTTCATGGAGTTATCAAAATTGTATGGGAAGGTCTGCTCAATCCAAGAGTACAACCAATTGATTACAGTATTACCACAAAAATGGAGGAGGCAGGTGGCAGCGGGAGGAGGTAGGGAACTTGTCTGTCTGCCCAATACAAAGGACAAAATTGGCAGAGCAATACAAATAGCATAAATAGGAAAGTATACCAGTTTCATTTGAGGACCAGGATGTTGACAACTGTGCTATACAGATGGCAAAATATTTGGGAAGAGATTTTTGATGTATCGATTCCATGGTACAGGGTGTATGAGTTGATATACAGTTGAAGTCAGAAGTTTACATACTCTTAGGTTGGAGTCATTAAAGCTTGTTTTTCAACCACTCCACAAATGTCTTGTTAACAAACTATAGTTTTGGCAAGTCGGTTAGGACATCTACTTTGTGCATGACACAAGTCATTTTTCCAACAATTGTTTACAGACAGATTATTTCACTTATAGTTCACTGTATCACAATTTCAGTGGGTCAGAAGTTTACATACACTAAGTTGACTGTGCCTTTAAAGGCTTGGAAAATTCCAGAAAATGTTGTCATGGCTTTAGAAGCTTCTGTTAGGCTAATTGACATCATTTGAGTCAATTGGAGGTGTACCTGTGGATGTATTTCAAGGCCTACCTTCACACTCAGTGCCTCTTTGCTTGACATCAAGGGAAAATCAAAAGAAATCAGCCAAGACATCAGAAAATAAATTGTTGACCTGCATAAGTCTGGTTCATCCTTAGGAGCAATTTCCAAATGCCTGAAGGTACCACGTTCATCTGTACAAACAATAGAACGCAAGTATAAACACCATGGGACCATGCAGCCGTCATACCACTCAGGAAGGAGACGCGTTCTATCTCCTAGAGATGAAAGTACTTTGGTGCAAAAGTGCAAATCAATTCCAGAACAACAGCAAAGGACCTTGTGAAGATGCTGGAGGAAACCGGTACAAAAGTATCTATGTCCACAGTAAAACAAGTCCTATTTCGACATAACCTGAAAGGCTGCTCAGCAAGGAAGAAGCCACTGCTCCAAAACCGCCATAAAAAAGCCAGACAATGGTTTGCCACTGCACATGGGGACAAAGATCGTACTTTTTGGATAAATGTCCTCTGGTCTGATGAAACAAAATAGAACTGTTTGGCCATAATGACCATTGTCATGTTTGGTGGAAAAATGGGGAGGCTTGCAAGCCGAAGAACACCATCCCAACAGTGAAGCACGAGGGTGGCAGCATCATGTTGTGGTGTTGCTTTGCTGGAGGAGGGACTGGTGTACTTCACAAAATAGATGGCATCATGAGGGGGGAAAATTGTGTGGATATATTGAAGCAACATCTCAAGACATCAGTCAGGAAGTTAAAGCTTGGTCGCAAATGGGTCTTCCAAATGGACAATGACCCCAAGCATACTTCCAAAGTTGTGGCAAAATAGCTTAAGGACAACAAAGTCAAGGTATTAGAGTGGCCATCACAAAGCCCTGACCTCAATCCTATAGAAAATGTGTGGGCAGAGCTGAAAAAGCGTGTGCGAGCAAAGGAGGCCTACAAACCTGACTCAGTTACAGCAGCTCTGTCAGGAGGAATGGGCCAACATTCACCCAACTTATTGTGAGATGCTTGTGGAAGGATATCTGAAAAGTTTGACCCAAGTTAAACAATTTAAAGGCAATGCTACCAAATACTAATTGAGTGTATGTATACTTCTGACCCACTGGGAATGTGAGGAAAGAAATAAAAGCTTAAATAAATCATTCTCTCTACTATTATTCTGACATTTCACATTCTTAAAATAAAGTGGTGATCCTAACCACAGGGAATTTTTACTCGGCTTAAATGTCAGGAATTGTGAAAAACTGAGTGTATTTTAAATGTATTTGAGTGTATTTTAAATGTATTTGGCTAAGGTGTATGTAAACTTCCAACTTCAACTGTATAAAATGACGCGAGATTCAAGACTTGGTGCTTTTCAGCTAAAATTATTATACAGAATTCTTGCCACCAACAAAATGTTGAATATTTGGGGCATAAAATCATCGAAGCTCTGCAGATTTTGTTGAGGATACAGAATCAACAGACCATTTATTTTGGTATTGTCCTCAGGTAGCCTGTTTCTGGTCTCAGGTTCAAAAACGGCTGAAAATGCATAGCATTGATCTAAAATTGACCCTAGAAATAGTACTATTAGGAGATCTGGAGAGACCGGGTCAGTCAATTTCTAATACTCTTAGTAAAAGTATTTATCTTCTTGCAATCTGTGGATTCTATTCGATTAGATAGATTGAAATTGAATGTTAAACATCACAGCGTAGCTGAAAGATAAATGTTGAGTAGAATGTGCATATACACATATGCATATACACACACACTCTCATTCAAATACACACATACACAGACACACACACAAGTAAGCCTGGTGGGAGATCTGTTGACAGGGCGTTGACCCTGAATGCTTCTGTGAATACATTGAGTTCATCCCCATTGTTGCAAAGAGTTATGGTATATTAGAATCCCATTGTCTTAACCGTTGTCATCCTCAACCTAGACTACAGTCATCTTCCCAACTACACCCCATATAAACCCAGCAGTATCCAATAGTCAGCTTGTTAACTGGGTGGCCCCTGCCCTTTGATCAATCCTAGACATGTGTGATCTCTGATAGGGGTAGAGGGTCTCACCAGGACTGCAGGATGTCCAGCCCCCCCTCTGGAGGACCCCCGTTGCCGGCCAGCTGTTGCCGTCTCTTCCAGTGGATCAGCTCGTCATCCAGGATAATGGTCTGCTGCTTCCTCAGTAGCTGCAGGCTCTTCTGGTGCTTCTCTGCCAGGTCCTAGGCAAACGCACATGCAGGTATGCACGCAGGCACGCACACACGCACGCACACACACACACACACACACACACACACACACACACACACACACACACACACACACACACACACACACACACACACACACACACACACACACACACACACACACACACACACACACACACACACACACACACAGACAGACAGGTACACACACACGCACACACACACCGATAAGAATGTACCCATACATTACACGTCATACATATTCTCCAATCAATATACATCCCCAGCTTTTATACCCTGAAGGCATGAGATTCCTCCAGATAGACCTTACAGTGAAATGCTTACTTAGAAGCCCTTAAAACCTCTTGAGACTAGGGGGCAGTACTTTGATGTTTGGATGAAAAACGTACCCAAATGAAACTGCCTATTTCTCAGGCCCAGTAGCTAGAATATGCATATAATTGGCAGATTAGGATAGAAAACACTCTAAAGTTTCCAAAACTGTATGTAATATTGTCTGTGAGTATAACAGAACTGATATTGCAGGCGAAAACTTAAGGAAAATCCATCCAGGAAGTGCTGTTTTTCTGAAACCTCCATTGTTCCATTGCATGCCTTCCCTCCATTTAAAGGGATATCAACCAGATTCCTTTCCATATAGCTTCCACATGGTGTGAACAGTCTTCAGACATAGTTTCAGGCTTTTATTCTGAAAGATGAGCGAGAATGATCACATCGCATCAGTAGGATATCTGGTGGTCTAGAGTTATTTCCCCCTCTGTTTGCACATTTAACATGCTGATAGAAATGAGGTAAAACTGATTTAAGTTTCCCTGCATTAAAGTCCCCGGCCACTAGGAGCGCCGCCTCTGTAAGACCATTTTCCTGTTTGTTTATGGAGGTATACAGCTCATTGAGTGCGGTTTTAGTGCCAGCATCAGTCTGTGGTGGTATATAGACAGCTACGAAAAATAAGGATGAAAACTCTCTAGGTAGATAGTGTGATCGACAGCTAATCATGAGATACTCTACCTCAGGCGAGCAAAACCTTGAGACTTCCTTAGATATCGTGCACCAGCTGCTGTTTACAAATATGCATAGGTCCCCGCCCCGTGTCTTACCAGAGGCTGCTGTTCTATCCTGCTGATAGAGTGTATAACCCGCCAGTATAACCCGACATATTAATGTCGTTTAGCCATGACTCTGTGAAACATAAGATATTACAGTTTTTAATGTCCCGTTGGTAGGATATACAGTACATGCTTTCAGTTCGTCCCATTTATTTTCAAGCGATTGAACGTTTGCCATCAGTACTGTTAGCTAAAGCAGATTAGCCACTTGTCGCCTGATCCTCACAAGGCACTCCGATCTCCTTCCGCGAAATCGCCATTTCTTTCTCCAGAGAATGACGGGGATGAGGGCCTGTTTGGGTGTTTGGAGTAATCGTTCTAGTCCGACTCATTAAAGAAAAATGATTTGTCCAATTCGAGGTGAGTAATCACTGTTCTGATGTCCAGAAGCTCTTTTCGGTCATAAGAGACAGTAGTAGCAACATTATGTACAAAATAAGTTACAAACCCCCAAAAAACGGACAAAATAGCACGGTTGGTTAAGAGCCAATAAAACAGCAGCCATCCCCTCCGGCGCTATCATTCCAGGTTGTACGTGTTTCAGTACATGTGTGTGTGTATGCAGTATAAAAAGTAGTGTACCAGTCTGTATTTCTGTAGTGTGTTGGCCTCCCGGGTGAGCCAGGCCTCCACGGTGGCTCTCTTGCTCAGTAATGTGGGCTCCCTCAGCTGTCTGTCAGCAGGGGGCAGTGTGGCCAGGCTGGTCAACTGGGCTGCATGTGGGAAAAGAGAGGGAGAGGGAGAGGGAGAGGGAGAGGGAGAGGGAGAGGGAGAGGGAGAGGGAGAGGGAGAGGGAGAAGGAGAAGGAGAGGGAGGAGGAGAGGAGAGAGGGGGAGGTCAGCAAATCTCACATAAACACACCTGTCTTTTACTTTGCAGACCACACACACACATACATACTGACACCCACTCACTCACCTACAAACCCACCCTCATTCTGCCCTAAAAAGGTGAGGGCTGATGACCCAGGGTGTTGTGACTAGGAGAGGGGACCAGGGCAAGGCTGACTCACCCTGGATGCGGAGGCTCTCCTGGTACTGGATGATGAAGTACTCCTGGTTGTGCTGGAGCTTTCTCAGGTCGTTCTCTGTGTCCTGGGTCAGCAAGCGCAGCTCCTCGAATACCTGGTTGATCTGCTGGTACTTCTGGGACATGCTGTCCATCATCCCTCCCACTGGGGAGCTCGACTGCCAATCAGAGAGAGGAGAGAGAGGTGAAAGGGCTTGGCCGGTAAACAACGCTGGCTTTGAGATGATTTGCAGGAACTAGCTAGTGTGGTGCTGAGCATTTCATCATCGTTACATGGAGCAGAAAGACACACAAACTGACAGAACCCTGTGCCTCTTTAACACAACCTCAATGACCCCTGCTTGTGTTATTCCACAGTAATCCCTAACGACCATAACCAGCAGTGATCACCACTGACTGAACATGTGAGACCGTGCAGAGGGAAATGCATTTCCTTATCGTGGGCAGACACTGCCCATGGCTTGTTAAGGCTGGGGACGTGAGCACTGTGAAGACAGTCTGAATAAACAGGTGGGAATGCAATCACGTAGAATATGCAATCCTGTGATAGGAGGAGCCTGGCAGGACTGGAAGTCAATTTAACACGGGGTTTATTGATATTCAGATGTTTTATGGACCACCGGCTTTATGGTTTTATAACCCTTGTTATAAAATATCACATTTCTTCACCTCCCCACCAGGCCTACAGCATTGCTGGTTAATGAGAAATTCAAAGTTTATCTTTCAGCAAAACATATGGGCTGTGTCTGTGCAGGTTTTCTGACTAGGTGTGTGTGTGAAGTGCTATGGACGTGTGTTTGTGCGTGCGTTGTGTGTATTTATGTATTTATGTGGTTGTTAACAGGTTTACGTATGTCTGTGGGAAAATTGAGAGTAAATTGCCTTTGATGTCGGCAGAGAGGCAGCAAAGTGACCCCCAATGGCTGTGATTTCCATAATATCATGGAATTGGCTGTGTTATGTTTAACATCTCTGTGTGGTGTTTATATTATGCAAATATTTATAAAAGGTGTGTGGGTATTTCCATATGGGTATGTATGTATGTATGTATGTGTGTGTGTGTGAGTGTGTGTGTGTGTGTGTGTGTGTGTGTGTGTGTGTGTGTGTGTGTGTGTGTGTGTGTGTGTGTGTGTGTGTGTGTATTTTGTGCATACGAGCTACAGGTATCTGTTATATGCACACCTATGAAACAAGCTTCCCAGGTAGGTGAGAGTAGGAATGGAAGTTGGAGAGACTGCTTCATACTCACATTAGAGGCCTCTCGGACTAGCCTCTGCTCCGTGTACAGGATGTGTTTGATGCATCTCACCAGCTCCAGAGGGCAGCGGTCATACGTGCTCTGAAAGACAAGGACCACATGTGCTGTCGTGTTAGGCTCGTTAGCCGTGTTAGCCGCTGACTGGCAGTACGGCCGTGCACACAACACTGACCAATTTAGCCTGCTCCCGCGCCGCGGCATGCTAACGCTCTAAAGCCCACTTCCTGAGCCTAGCTAAACCCAATTAAACTAATGAGATCCTTCTCTCAAGTGCAGACGACTTGGTCTCACATCCACTGGCTACATTTCTCTTCCTTTCTCTCTTTTCTCTCTCTCTTTAACTCCGGTCCTCAAGTAACTCCAAAAGCACACATTGTGTTGTAGCCCCACACAAAAACACTCATCGAAGGCTTGATGATGAATTGACAAGTTGAATCAGATGTGCTTGTCCGTGGGGCTACAAAAAACATTTGTGCTGTTGGGTGTACTGGAGAGAGTTGGGAAACACAGGTCTAAATCTCTCTCACGCACGCATACACACACCAAGGCACCATGCGGGGTTGAAAGACTGCATTGTAGGCCTACAGAGGGTTGTGTTGACAAGATGCCTCCTACTCCCACTGTGGAAGGTGATAAGAGACAGCTTGTTCCCCTGAACCCTGTCCATAAGGGTGAAGACAAACACACTGAGATCGGTGAGTGAAGCACTCAATCATAAAAGGGAACACTGCCTGGTTACCGTAGCCCAGTGTTGTCCACCTTTTGGTTTTATTCATATAGACACACTGACCAGAGCAGGCTGTTCTCACATACTGTTTCATTTCTAAGTACTTTGGGTTGGGGTTTATGGACATGGGATTGTTGCCAATGAGGCTGTGATAACTAACATTTAGCTGAGTTTGGTATCAGTATAATTGAAATAATAATCACCACGATTCAGCTGGTATAGTTGGCTGTAAGGTTATCATATCCTTGTGAGTTTATTGGGTTCATACTGGCTTTATTAAAACTGTCCAGCCTAGCTAGTTAGGTGTGGAGGTTTTTGTGAGGGCACTGGCTCTGTGCTCTGCTCACGTACACTGGGAATGTGTGCACAGTATCTCTCACCTTCATACTAGCTTTGAGTGGAGGTTCGTCTACTGGCTCAATCTGTCTCACCTTGAGCTGGCTGGCGTAGTGTCCCAATTTGATCTTGAGCAGGAAGCCATCCTCTCCCACCTGATGCTCAGCCTTGTTCTGCAGCTCCTGGATCAGGCTGTCCAGCAGACGCTTGGCCTTAAACTCCTCCTGGGGGTTCTCCAGATCGATCACATCCCTGGCACAGGAACATATAGAATGCTTAGAGATATCCTCTATGTACATACATGCAGAACAGAGTAGCCATTAATCCCCTATGCATTCCCTAACACACACACCTTCACTCAAGCACATACACAAAAACAGTGACTACTATACATTGCTCTCAGGTTACTACACCTCCATGGTCCCTGCTACTACTGTGACTGTGATTGAACCAATGTGAAAGTTACTGGGTGAGGCATGTCTTTCTGTCAGGTAGAGTGGTGTGCTTTGTGCTGCACTCACCAGAGTTGGCTCTCGAGCCACTGGGACAGGTAATGGCGCACCTCGATGGGGAAGTGCTGTCCATAGAGAGACTGCATCTGGTGTAGCGCATCCCCCTGGAGCTGCTGGGCCTGGATCCACACTGCCATCTTACACACCCTGGGGGGAGGCAAGAGAGAGAGAGAGAGAGAGAGAGAGAGAGAGAGAGAGAGAGAGAGAATGAGGGAGAGAGAGAGAGAGAGAGAGAGAGAGAGAGAGAGAGAGAGAGAGAGAGAGAGAGAGAGAGAGAAAGAAAGAAAGAGAGAGAGAGAGAGAGATAGAGAGAGAGAGAGAGAGAGAGAGAGAGAGAGAGAGAGAGAGAGAGAGAGAGATAGAGAGAGAGAGAGAGAGAGATAGAGAGAGAGAGATAGAGAGAGAGAGAGAGAGAGAGAGAGAGAGAGAGAGAGAGAGAGAGAGAGAGAGAGAGAGAGAGAGAGAGAGAGAGAGAGAGAGAGAGAAAGAAAGAAAGAAAGAAAGAGAGAGAGAGATAGATAGAGAGAGAGAGAGAGAGAGAGAGAGAGAGAGAGAGAGAGAGAGAGAGAGAGAGAGAGAGAGAGAGAGATAGAGAGAGAGAGAGAGAGAGAGAGAGAGAGAGAGAGAGAGAGAGAGAGAGAGAGAGAGAGAGAGAGAGAGAGAGAGAGAGAGAAAAGGAAAAAAAGAAGGGGGATGGGTAGAGCGCATTTGAAGAGAGAGTGAATAGAGAGAAATTAGAGAGCAGGGTGAGCAGATTTGAAGTGACATGGAAAATGTACAGAAGGTTTTCAATCAAAAGAGGAGAACATCAGTTTGAGTTGACTAAAAGTGAAAGAAGCTTCTTTGAGACGAATGATGTATCCGACTGCCACGGCCACAGAGCGGTTGGACTGGTTGTGTTTGACAGCTGTAGTTGGGCAGTTTGTTTCGCTCTGGAGGAGCTGAGAGTCTAAACATTCTGCTCCGTGTTGAGTCAACAGCTGCATGAGGGAGCGGATCTGGGTCAAATACACATGTCAAATACCTTCTTCGCTTGGAGCAAAGTCAGCAGACTTCCTTCGCATGGAGTTTGCATTATGTCATTGTTTCAACTGTACAAGACCAAGTAGCCGTAATTACGTGAAGCTCAAATATTGCAACATATCGGAAATATTTATTTGACTAAGGTCTGTATGGTCAACAATAGACAACACAGGTACCTCAGCTCTGTGAGAGAGTGTGTCAGTAATGTCTCTGTCTCTGTATGTCTTTGTCTTCTACACAATGTAGAAGGGAAATGAAAGCTCTTTATATAGTGTCCATAAGCTCCTCAATACATTTCTACATACAGGTGTAGGATCTTAATTTAATTACTATTTTGTTGCTGAGAATTTGAGCTTCAGGATTGACAAAAATTCACTGAAAACCTGCACTAACACACGGTTATTTTAACAGTATGTAACCTACTTTTGGCCAGGTAAAAGCCTAACCACTGATCAAGCAACATTGTGGACTAAACGTTCACATCCTGTTGCTACAGATTTATTTTGCTGCAAAATTAAGATCCTACATCTGTACATAGATAGACCAGGAGACAGACAGAGAGAGTCACATACAACAGATAGTGGTAAGACTTTGTGAGAGACAATAAATGTTTATTTTTAAATGAATGATGTGGTACAGCACAGAACACGACCTTCATCTGAGCAACGAGATAGAGACAGAAATAGAGTGATAGAGAAAGAGAGAGAGGGAGGCAGATGGAGAGAGAGCACCAGGTGAACAGAACACAGCAACTCTGTGACCTGGTGTATGCCTATGGGCATGACGCTAATAATCAGCTTACGCTCACACTCCCACACAAAATCCACATCCCGTTAGCTGCCATGCCCTGGCTTGCCCTCCTCTCAACTTCAACCTTGAACCTTTTTCACTCAGCCATCCCCCCAATCCACTTACTGCTACATCCCCCACCATTCACTACAACAACAAGCCTAAGATATAGGATCTTAATTTGATCAGTCTTTCGTTGCTGAGAATTTCTGCACCGCAGAGTTACATTAATCCACTGAAAGCCCACACTAACACACGGTTAAATTAACAGTATTGCACTTTTCATGTAACCTAATTTTGGCCAGCTAATAGCCTAACCACCGATCAAGCAACATTATGGACTACAGGTTCAAATCCTGTTTCTGCAGGATTATTTTGCTGTGACAATATAGGATACAATTTAGAAGGAAAATGAAAGCTCTTTATATAGTGTCCATAAGCTCCTCAATAAACTTCTACATATAGGTGTAGGATCTTAATTTAATGACTATTTTGTTGCTGAGAATTTGAGCTTCAGGATTTACATCATTCCACTGAAAACCTGCACTAACATATGGTTATGTAACCTACTTTTGGCCAGGTAAAAGCCTAACCACTGATCACGCAACATTGTGGGCTAAACGTTCAAATCCTGTTGCTACTGCATTATTTTGCTGCAACATTTTTTAAATGAACAGTATTGCACTGTTCATGTAACCTACTTTTGGCCAGCTAATAGCCTAACCACTGATTAAGCAACATTATGGACTACACGTTCAAAAGCTGTTGCTGCAGGATTATTTTGCTGTGACAATATATGTCAAATTAAGATCCTACACCTGTAGGGTTGCTAAACAAAGGAAAAAAATGAAGGTGAAAGCATGACAGATGGTTTGACTGCGTTCTGAGCTGGAGTGGCAGGAGGTGGATTTAAATGTAACAGAATGACCCCCGTCAATCATCAGCAGGTGGCTATGAGCAGACTACTCTCAGCCGATCAGAAGAGGAACCATACAGGAAGAGCTGTGAGCCTGTTCTACAGTGCCGTACCAGCCTCTTCCTGACCTGCTCTCCTGTAGTGTAGGACTGCCAGTCTGTACCAGCCCATGCCCGCAACCACACACCCTGACACATAAACACACACAATGACACACTGCTGTACACACACACGCACGCACACACAATCACACACACACACACACACACACACACACACACACACACACACACACACACACACACACACACACACACACACACACACACACACACACACACACACACACACACACACACACACACACACACACACACACACACAATGATCAGTCATAATCAACACACTACTATATACACACACAAACACATCAATTTTCATAGGAGCTGCTCTGTATCTGTGTCTGTGGCTGCTGGGAGTTGCCAGTAAGCAAACTCTGTCTAGCGGTGGGTTACTGACAGACAGACAGACTGACAGAATTCATCAGCCTCTGTGACCTTACCAGGCGCCCGGTTCCCACCATTAGCACCTTAGTTGTCAACTCCACCAGAGGGTTAAGATAATTCCCCTCGGTGTAGTACTTACCACAACTGCCAAACACAGCGGCACAAAGAGATCTGAGGAGAAGTGAAAGTTGCTCCCTTTTGCTTTTTTCTTCTTCAGCATTCACACTTTATCATTGAAGTGAATCTTGAGACTCTTTTGTGAGCCACCCACTTATAACGACATTAACTGACACACAACCCCGGATCGCAGATACAGTGCACATTGACAGTTGACCCAATGTGAGATCTACACAGTGTAAAAAAACTGAAAGGAGAAGGTCACACTGCTTACCTCTGGTCTTTGCTACCATGTAATAGCAGGATATTATGAAGAGGAGCACCCCAAACCTGAGAGAGAGGGAGAGAGAGAAAGAGAAAGAGAAAGAGGAAGTGAGTATAACCTTCCTTGCTACTGAGGAAGTCGTCTTTTTTCAAAGGGACCACAACATTGACAAAATCTGATTACCAAAGCATTTCATGATGCTGTTCACTGATGGAGAGCTCCCACAAACCTTAGCACCTCCATGCTTTATTCAAAGCCTCTCATTTTAACCTCAATGGCATTTCAAAAATCAGAAAGCATAGCATATATATTAAGTTTATTTTTTATTTTTAAGGATGGGAGCTTACACATGAATTATAACAACTTCCGGAGGCTGTCCTCCAACCTATCAGAGCTCTTGCAGCATGAACTGACATGTTGTCGACCCAATCAAAGGATCAGAGAATGAAACTAGTACTGAAAGCATAAGATACAGCTAGCTAGCACTGCAGTGCATAAAATGTGGCGAGTAATTGACTCAAAGAGAGAGAGACAATAGTTGTGTACGGACTGATACTGGAGATGAGAAGCAGGTACGGGGAGTTGAACATTTAATGAGGAACAGACAATCAATGCAGAAGCAGGGAACAGAGCGGGGAACCAGACAGATATAGGGAAGGTAATGACAGAGATGATTGAGTCCAGTGAGTCCAATAATCGCTGATGCACGTGATGGGGGGGGGGAGGCAGGTGTGAGTAATGATGATGGCAGAGAGTGAACAATGCTGGGGAGCCTGGTGCGAGGGGAAGAGTGGGAGCAGCTATGTTGACTACGTTACTTTAGCTAATATGGTGACAACGATGTAGGCTGTGTGTAGCGGTTATGATATGGTTTGGCTTGGAAAGGTTTTTTGGCCTGGTCACATACAGCTGATGTGTTGTGCATTGACGTCCAAAAGCGACAAAGGGAAAAAGTGAGAGGAGAGCGCATAGATGCAGAAGGAACACAACGTGGCTGTTCTGAACCGTGTTTACGCATGATCAGAGGTGTATTCATTCTGCCGATTCTGTTGAAAAACGTTTCTTAAACAGAACAAAACGGGGCTAAACATACCTGAATTTGTCCAATCAAAATTATCATTTGCAACTGTTGGACTAATGATTACACCCTATATCAGCTAGATGCAGGCAAGAGTGTGCAAGGAGGTATTCAATGTGCCGCTGTCTGTCCATGTGTCACCTCAACATTTTCTCTCAACCTGTGTGCGCCTACGTTGTAGCCTTCATTCATAGGCTAGGTTGTAGCAACCTCATGATGGGTAGGGAAAATTAAAGTATCATGTAGTAGCCTAGACCTATCGCTGTTACATTGAACTGGGTGAATGGAATATGAATGACAGTCATCTAATATGCTGTAATAGAAATAAGGCCATGCTCATGAGAAATAAAAATTGTCCTCCGTCATCTTAATTGACTCTGTTCGCCACTGTCCCACACATGCTGTCTATCTTGTCAAACACGTTGAATTTATATGCCACCAACAACAGTTAGTAGGCTAATGGTTCATATCAAGCTGTCCAGCCCCACATATACCCAGAGACTACTGAGGGGTATGGGTTAGGAGGAGCCTGCTGAGGGGTATGGGTTAAGAGGAGCCTGCTGAGGGGTATGGGTTAGGAGGAGCCTGCTGAGGGGTATGGGTTAGGAGGAGCCTGCTGAGGGGTATGGGTTAGGAGGAGCCTGCTGAGGGGTATGGATTAAGAGGAGCCTGCTGAGGGGTGTGGGTTAGGAGGAGCACGCTGAGGGGTATGGGTTAGGAGGAGCCTGCTGAGGGGTATGGGTTAGGGGGAGCCTGCTGAGGGGTATGGGTTAGGAGGAGCCTGCTGAGGGGTATGGGTTAGGAGGAGCCTGCTGAGGGGTATGGGTTAGGAGGAGCCTGCTGAGGGGTATGGGTTAGGAGGAGCACGCTGAGGGGTATGGGTTAGGAGGAGCCTGCTGAGGGGTATGGGTTAGGGGGAGCCTGCTGAGGGGCTGAGGGGTATGGGTTAGGAGGAGTCTGCTGAGGGGCTGAGGGGTATGGGTTAGGAGGAGCCGGCTGAGGGGCTGAGGGGTATGGGTTAGGAGGAGTCTGCTGAGGGGCTGAGGGGTATGGGTTAGGAGGAGTCTGCTGAGGGGCTGAGGGGTATGGGTTAGGAGGAGTCTGCTGAGGGGCTGAGGGGTATGGGTTAGGAGGAGTCTGCTGAGGGGTATGGGTTAGGAGGAGCCTGCTGAGGCATTAGGGTTAGGAGAAGAGGAGCAGAGGGTCAGACCATGATTGATTAGACAACTCTTTCCTCTGGTTGGAACAGGAACAAGCAGAACATCAGGACACCACATGCTGTTACTGTCCAGAGGCTCCAAACAAAACATTATTATTATTATCTTGATTTCTGTCTGGATCTCCTTCCACCGTCTCACACTCTCCCTAAAGTCTCCCTCCTTGTTTCTGCTCTCTAACTCCTCCTCTCTCTCCCTACAAATGGCAGCCTAATGATTTCACCAGTTGTCCTCCCACTACCCCCATCTCCCCCAAACAGACACACAACAACTGAGTCCAACAACATCCCAACCTAGTCTAGAATCAGTCTAGAATCAGTCACGGTCCTGTGTTTAGTGCTTGGCAGACGCAGTGTTGGAGGAAGGCTTCGAACATACAGACATGTGACCACCATAACCTATACTGCCCCGTAACCTATTTCAGGCTCACTGCACTGACTCAGGCCTGCTGTGCTCTGTTGTGCACGTACTGCAGCCGCACTGTGTCAGTCCACCATCTGTCAGTCCACCACCTATCTAAGTACCTTTCCTTTCTCCTGGCTCTCAGACCACAACACTACCCTGGCAGACAGTCTCATGACTCCAATTTAACAGGAAAAAATGGAGAGGGAGAGAGAAAAAGAGAGCGTAGGACAGAAAGGGCAATAAATCAGCCAAATGGTCAATGAGGCGTGAAACAAGCTACATCCTGGTTCTTCACCTGTGACACATAACCCATGTGTCAGTCGGGGGTAAGACAGAGATCAGAAGGGACACCAAGGGAACCTACGTCATTGGTCTGTTCAACACACACATACAGTATATACAACACCTATCATATATGAGCTCAAAACATGACATATTAAGGATGTCAAATGTACAGTGACATTAGATTCCATTAACCAGTCCAGGAGCCATAAGTTAATAATGCTCAAATATGCACAAGACTGGAAGTCTTTCCATCAAGTTCAAAACCATTTCAGTGGCCTATTAAGACAGCCTGGTCTCAGAGCCATACGAAACATACTTTATGTATTTCTAAGTACCTCCAAGACGTATGATACTTACTAATGGTCTAGTTACTTTAGACAGAAACAAAAGTAGGGAGGATGGGTGGGCGTAATCTGCAACTCTCAAGCAATCCAAAGGTTCATGTCTCGTTGAACATGCCTAACCCCTATTCTAAACTTAACCCAATTCACCGAACCTGCTACATACATTCCCCTAACCTTTGTCGTATTAGTTCTCCTAACCTTTTACGTAAATGATCTTAACCTTTGTCATTAGTTTCGCTAATCGCCAATGTAAATTCTCCCTGTAATTTTCTGTTGTTGTTATGGCGCAACAAGCCACCTGGTCTCAGAGAAAGAAGTATAATACGAAACATCCTCGAAGATGTATAATAAGTTGAGTCATCCAATTTGTATGCTATTGTACGACCAGGTAAGACGTACAATACTATATGTCCACTAATTCGTATGATATTGTATGACAGCTATTCCATTCATAATTAATATAACCTAACGTAACATCACATATCATACTAATGGAGTGTCACAGATCTACATACAGAATAATATGATTTGTCCTGAGACCATGTTGATCAAGAGCAACTATTAGCCTTTTACTGCAGTGGGCTAAATCAGGGTCACACAGAGTTTCTTGGTAGTTTGAAACAAATCTACTTTGAAATAGAAGTATACACCTCACACACATGTTTATGGGCTTAAAAAGAAGACACTTGTACCATGTCAGATATAGAGTTGAAATGTATTAAATCTTGAGTTGCATCCCAATAATACACATTATATACATCACAGAGGACTGAAATATAACAAAACCTTTTGACATAGAAACACCCCTTTTTTTCAATAATGCTTATTAATTATGAAAAATACGAATAATATTCCAACCATAAGGCCACTGGAGGGTGATTTGGTCACTTGACTGCAGGACTCCGACAATAGGAAGCACTGGTTATGGAGGTGAAAGATAGCGTGATGATGATGCATCATAGGTCAACACCCAGTGAACTCACTAATGAGGAAAGGACCTCCATCTAATCTCAAACTGTACAATATTATCCTCTGTTAGTCAAGAAAGTACATTACTGTCTGACAGAAAAGACACATTGAGAGATATTACTGATATCAGACAATGTGTCCAGTTAGCAAAGGTTGACCAACCCAGATGGTTATCTGCAGCACAGACACAGGGCCACACACACACTTCCACAATCCACACGTACGCACACAAACACACGCAGTAGCAGCCTAGTCAAGTACAAGCCTCAGTTGTCTCATCTTTACCCTGGCCTTCCCTTCAAAGACCGCCAGACCGTTCAGACCGCAACCCTCGAGTTTCATCTTTATTAGACACTCAGCCCAGTGCCATTCTGACTAGATGTATTCTACACAGACCACAATACAAATGGATGTGGTCTGAGGGGGAAAAAGACACATATGTACAGAGACAAGCAAAGAAGACCAAATGCAATTACAGCAAAATGCAATAATCCATTCTCCACCCAGCTGGATGTGGTCCTTCACAACTAAGAGTACCGCCAGCCTTGGTTGGGGTTGTGTGTTGGAATGTCAGTGTACTGTATGGTAGAGCTGAGAGTAGGTACATAGAGTTTACTTTCATACTGTTAATTGTGTAAAACATGTCCAGGAACCAGACATTTGTACCTAAGAAATACTTTGGATAGAAGCACCTAGGAGACATGGAGGGGGAAGGAAGTGCCCCCAGGTCCATGTTTGTCTCATAGCTCTTTGGCTTCCAGTTCCTATACGAGGAGATGTCCTTTCTGTTTGTGATATTCCAAGCAGTTCTCCAGTGATTGCTACAGAGGAAATCAATTCACTGTGAATCAGGAAGTCAAGGCAGCTGGATTAGAAAAAAGATGTCCTGTTCAAAGCCACCAGAGAATGAGAACAGAGAGTGTCAGTCAGTCAGGGAACTGAAACAACTGCCCTTACTTTACTACTTTACGAAACAGATGCAGAGACAAGGTGTTACAATACTGACCCTATTTCCTGTACATTTGCTGAGTGACCCCCCCATTCATACAGAGAATTGTCTTCATTCAGAAATAAATAGAACTCTGAGATAGTAAACTAAAAGACAGAGTGGCTGATGGTCCAGTTACTGCTCAACAAGGCATATCCTCTCTCTCTTGTTTTGACTCTAAATCTACAGAATTTCATTTCACTGGTAAACCAGCACCTGGTAATTTCTGCTGCTATTTTTAAATGCTCACAGCCAGCCAGACTGAGCTTTAAGAAAATTGAATACAGAAAAAAGGCAGCCAGGCTTCTCAGAGAGAGAGGATAGAGAGAGAGAGAGGGTAGAGAGAGAGAGGGTAGAGAGAGAGAGAGGGTAGAGAGAGAGAGAGGGTAGAGAGAGAGAGAGGGTAGAGAGAGAGAGAGGATAGAGAAGAGAGAGGGTAGAGAGAGAGAGGGTAGAGAGAGAGAGGGTAGAGAGAGAGAGAGGGTAGAGAGAGAGAGAGGGTAGAGAGAGAGAGGGTAAGAGAGAGAGGGTGAGAGAGAGAGGGTAGAAGAGAGAGGGTAGAAGAGAGAGAGGGTAGAGAGAGAGAGAGGGTAGAGAGAGAGAGAGGGTAGAGAGAGAGAGGGTAGAGAGAGAGAGAGAGGGTTAGAGAGAGAGAGGGTAGAGAGAGAGAGAGGGGTAGAGAGAGAGAGAGGGTAGAGAGAGAGGGGGTTAGGAGAGAGAGAGGAGAGAGAGAGAGGGTAGAGAGAGAGAGAGGTAGAGAGAGAGAGGGTAGAGAGAGAGAGAGGGTAGAGAGAGAGAGAGGTAGAGAGAGAGAGGGTAGAGAGGAGAGAGGGTAGAGAGAGAGAGGGGGGGAGGGTAGAGAGAGAGAGAGGTAGAGAGAGAGGGTAGAGAGAGAGAGGGTAGAGAGAGAGAGGTAGAGAGAGAGAGAGGGTAGAGAGAGAGAGAGGGTAGAGAGAGAGAGAGGGTAGAGAGGAGAGGGTAGAGAGAGAGAGGGTAGAAGAGAGAGAGTAGAGAGAGAAGAGGGGTAGAGGAGAGAGAGGGGTAGAGAGAGAGAGAGGTAGAGAGAGAGAGGGTAGAGAGGAGAGAGAGGGTAGAGAGAAGAGAAGGTAGAGAGAGAGAGAGGGTAGAGAGAGAGAGGGTAGAGAG